>NC_079225.1:42685938-42985938 GCF_029633865.1 Lampris incognitus | reverse complement strand
CGTTAGGCAGTTTTGGTGCCCCTCCAGCACTTGGTGCCCTACGCACCACAGAATAGAGATCGTACAGTGCAATGACAATTTGCTCATGAGTGCAAAATGTATTCTGTAGCTCATTACAAGGATACACAACCAGAATATCTTTACTGGGTTGGTAGTGGATTTTAGCTGCACAGCCCACAAGAAGAAGCTCCAGAAATATTTTACCTGATTTAGTTTTGCCGTCATGTGATGTGTTTTTGTTTTTGCTCTTTTTTCCTCCACAGATTCTTCTGTCCTGACTGCCAACTTAGTGACTGTGGGTTTGGCCCTTTTCTACGTAATTGTAACTGCAGTCATCGTGTACAGGTGGAGAGCTAAAGGTAATGATATTTACAGGTGAACATTTGATAGTCATGAGAAAGACGTAATTTCAGGATCTAAACTCCTCTCACTTGTTTTATTTTTTCCAGGGAATCAAACAGCACGTGATGGAGATAATGTGAGTTTTACTATTACAAATTCAACATAACCAAGGCTGTAAAATGCTGTAGCAAAATGGTGTATTGTGGTTTTTATTTGTTTTGTTTTGTTTTGTAACTCGCTGTGTTGAAAGGTTAGCATGATATTTCCTGTTCAGACCAACTGATGTGATAATGTTTGTTCCTATAATACTGCAAGACGCTTCAGAAGAGGTCAGAGAGCATATGCTGTTTTATATCTTTACTATAACTCTGTGTGTGTGTCTCTCACAGAGAGAGTTTGAGAATTAAAGAACCTTTATTTAACATATGCTCCCTATCCCAGTGTCACCAGCAAAATCTACTGGAAAAAAAATGAATGCACAGACAAGTAAATCATAGAAAACGAATAATACTTGAATAAAATGAGTAATAATAAAATATCATAATTAAACATTAACAAATAAATAAAAAAATAATCATGAAAAATAACTAGAAAGCAATGATCCCAAACAAAAAGGAAAACAAGCTACCCATTATACAGCACCAGACTGGTTAACCAAACACAGAGCTATACATCTGTACATCTATACATCTCCACCTATCACAGAGCAGATGATGTTGTAACACCATTGCTGCTCCAGATCACACATGTCACTCATCAGTTTGGAGAATCTAAAATCAGCCCACACCCTGGCCCTCACCGAACCCACAAACGATGAGGTAACCTCTCGATTAGAATAATTTTCTATTTTACTGTTTCTGCTTTTATTAATAATATAAATACACCCTGTGGATCCACCACCCACGGGGATGAGCACTGGGGTAGGGTGCAATGCAGACCAGGCGCCAGGCAAAGGCAGGGACCGGGGTGTGCCGACTCCCAGCATCACAGACTGGTGCTCAGGATGTGGCATGTCACCTCTCCACCACCCTCCAGGTTGGGGATGAGTTGTTGCCTCAAGTGAAGGAGTTCAAGTATCTTGCAGTCTTGTTCACGAGTGAGGGTAGGATGGAGGAGGAGATTGACAGGCGGATTGGTGCAGCATGAGCAGTAATGCGGACATTGTACCGGACCGTTGTGGCAAAGAAGGAGCTGAGCCGGGAGGCAAAGCTCTCAATTTACCAGTCAGTCTTCATTTCAACCCTCACCTATGGTCATGAGATTTGGTCAGTGACCGAAAGAGTGAGATCACGGATACAAGCGGCTGAAATGAGTTTCCTCCGTAGGGTGTCTGGGCTCAGCCTTAGAGATAGGGTGAGGAGCTCAGACATCCAGAGGGAGCTGGGAGTAGAGCCGCTGCTCCTTCATGTCGAAAGGAGCCAGTTGAGGTGGTTCGGGCATCTGATCAGGATGCCTCCTGGGCACCTTCCTTTGGAGGTTTACCGGGCACGTCCAACTGGGAGGAGACCCCGGGGTAGACCCAGAACTCGCTGGAGGGACTACATGTCCAATCTGGCCTGGGAACGCCTGTGGATCCCCCAGGAGGAGCTGGAGGGTGTTGCTGGGGAGAGGGACGTCTGGAGTGCCCTACTTAGCTTGCTGCCACCGCGACCCGACCCCGGAGAAGCGGCTGAAGATGAGATGAGAGAGATATATAAAAGTTTCTTTAAACTTTTATATGCTAGTAAGCAGACTTTTGTTTAACTTTTGCAATGAAAACACTGCATGTCACCATGGACTGATCTGAAAAGCCTACAGGCATAATCCTGCATTCTTTAAAAATACTAAAATGATCTCTAAAAGAATAGAAACAATCTAATCGTGCCATAGTAAAAGACTTTTCTCTTCTATGAACCCAGGTGTACTGTCTAACTTCCTCATTAGCTAAACTATGAGTTACTGCTCCACTAGTTTTACTTAAATGACTTAAAACAGCTTCACCATCCCCTCCTTCTTCCAGTCAGTGTCATTCCTGATGTCACCATGTGTTTCCTGGACAAACATGACATCAGGGAGCTTTAGCTTTACAAGTTCAGAAAGACATGCCCTCTTTCTCACGTCTCTTGCTCCATTTAGATTAAGTGTAGAGACTTTGACGTTGGCCATCGAGGCTGATGGGAGAAAAAACACACGATTACAGAACAACGTTAACCAGAACAGGAAATGATGTCTTATACTGGTTCTGACTCTTCATGCTGTATTTCCTGTTTGATTTTCAGAACCATTTTCTTTAACCTGTAGACCTCTGGATCAGTGTAGCCTCCTTTTTCTTTTCTTCTCATCTGGGATTTAACAGAATACAGAAAACATTTCTTTATCTGCAAAAAAATCTAAATTTTACCTTTCTCACGATTTTTGTCTGTTGCAAGAACTTCTTAATCTGGTGTGCATCATAGTTCTCTTGCTTTGTTGCAACAGACAACCGGGAGGTGGTGTGTGTCTGGCTGTTTACACCACAATCCTCCTCCTCCATCCTAAACTCAGCTTCACACAGCTGTACCTCCTGCTGCTTTCTGTTTAGTACAGGTACCTGGCTGTCTATGCCACAGTCCCCTTCCTCCTCCTCCTCCTCCTCCATACTCAACAGTGGTTCCTCCTGCTGCCTGCCTCTCCCCCCTGTTATTGCTCCTTTATCGGCTTGAGAGCCACTTGTTTTAGCTGACTGCTTTCTCCTCAGAAGAAGGAACCTTACAGATGTTTTTCTCCTCCATCAAATCCTCGTCGCTGCTCAACACCACACCTTCTGCAGCTCTACCTGTAGTGTTTGATGCCACCGCCTGTTCACCTTGAACCTCTTTTTCATCATTTACATTTTTCTTTCCAGACTTTTCACTCTGTTTGGGTGGTTCAGTTTTGTCAGCGTAGTCTGGACTCTGTTCCTTTTCTGTTGTCTCTTCGCTGCTCTGCCTGGTTTTACTCTGTTTGTTTCCTCTCACTTCTTCACTCTGTGTTTTGTCATCAGAGGAGTGTTTCTCAGGACATGTCCGAACCAAATGACCCTCTTCTCCACAGCCAAAACACTTCCAAGTCCCAGAGTTTACAAAAATCACATAACACACAACTGCTTTGTCTACAGTATCGACAAAAGTCACCACAGCGCCGTTCATTCTAGCAGCAGATTTAATGCTGCTGTGACCCACAACCTCCCCGACTGCCAAAACACAATCCTCCACCGAACAAGGAAAACCAGGCGACATTTTAAAGCCATGTTTCCTGGTGAGTTTGGTGAACTCCATACTGGCATTTAACATACCGACCAGCAAACGCTGGCTGACCACAATCACACACACACACAACCCCCGAAAACCTAAACTTATAACTTTCTACAGAATAGAATAGAATAGAACGTCTAAATGTATGAAATCATGTGAGGTGTGGTTGTGTTTTATTCTGATGCAGGGGAAAACTATTTGACTAAATAAAAACCAAGGAATAGAATAGAACTACTATCAGAAGCAGATGCTACACCTATTAATTATGTTTCTGTTACTACCACCTATATTATTACCATTACTACTACTTCTATTATTCTTCCTACTTCAGCTACCTGCACTTGTATTACCATGTCAGTCGCTTCTACTTAAGCTGCTGTCAGTGCTGCAACAAGTCCCTCTACTGACACCACTGCATACTGGACACCTGTCAAGGCAACCCGTTTTGTCTTCCACATTTCATTTTGGATAGAATAGAGTAAAATGGAGAGATATAGAGTAGCATAAGGACAATGATTCTGTACAACTCTGTGTGCCGTTGACCAACATTGAGCTGAACATGTGTCCTAAACTGTGCAGGCTGATCCCAGTGATGGTCTCCCCACCACCTCCGTCATCTGAGAAGAAGAAGCAGAGCAGGGCTGAAGGACAGGTAAGCCGTCTGATATGGATTCTCTGTAGAGGAGACACAGGGAAGAGTGCCAGACAGTATTAGTCCCAGGTTAGTGGGACACACTATCGCCTCCAGACATGATGGCCACAACTTTTATACTATCTGAGCATTTGTTCCTGGTGTTTAGCTGTTCACCATTGTCAGGTAGAACCCATGAAGGTCATTCATTTGTAAATGATGACAAAGACATTCAACCGAGAGAGACATTTTGTATTGTTTTGTGTGTGCTTGTGTAATGTCATGGGCTGTTGTGTTTGAGCGATGTGTAATTTGGTGTTGTGTCCTCTCGTGTCATGTGGTGTTTGGTTGTATTGTTTTTTCTTTTGTGTCATTGTGTGTTGTGACGTGTAGTGTTGTGTCACCTTGTGTGGTGTGCTCTTCTGTCCTACAGGATCTGGGTGGTGGTGATGAGGATGAAGTGACGTATCACACTGTGAGAACTCCTCCTTCCTCTGAACTTCCTCCTTCATATGAGACGCCATGCAGTCGTCACATCTCTGCATTGATGGCTTCATGCTCCTGACGATGCTTCTGTCCACATTCCCAACATGTCAGTGGTTGGTCAGCCTCTCCACATCTGGTCTGTGATCCACATTTGTCACTGGCTGTATTCACAATGATGAAAGAAGCTCAACATGTGTTCCTTTCTTGTTCTACCTGATCAACTGAGAGTTTTGACCAATCAGTCTCATTCATCAGATGTGCTGATTAAATAATCCCTGATTAGTTTTCTACACATTTGTTGCGGTACAACCAATTTTGCATCTCTCCTGGTTTTCTGTGTTTTGTCAAGCTACACTGGCTTGTGCATGGTACATTGTTATGAAGACAGCTTGCATTAGTAATGCTTATTCAAAAGCCATAAGCTCTTTGGTAACCTCAGTATGACAGTATGTAAAAATGTGAAATCCTCCTACCTGATCGCATCAGTGCTCTGCCATTCTTCACACTGTAGGTGTTGTGTAAAAAAAGAGATGTGGTTTGATGTTCTTCTCACACAGTGTTAATTTGCATAAGTATATGTGTAAATACTGCTTCAGATGCAGCCCAGTTGTGAGACCCCCTCAGTTTTCATTAGGTCATTAACTTTTACTGTCACATTTATTAAAAACTGACAGTATGACACCAAATTATGACCGTTCACCAACAAAGACTGTTTTCATATGCAATGGAAAACATAGTTAAGTCTATCATTTGTTACTTGCTGAATTTAGTTTATTGGTTAAATATCATAATTGTAATCCAATCAAACAAACAATTAAAAGCTTAATTTCAAATCGGTTATTTTTGTTTTCACTTTTACCACTGATTATTTACGATAGATGAGGGAATAAAATTGACAATTCAACATGTTTGTAGTTTTACGTGTTATTTTACGCTATATAATTATTCTTTTAATGAGTACTTGTAGAATGTATTGTTAAAGAGGTCTTTGGGACATTGTTTTATTTGTCCACAAGATGGCAGAGTGACGCAAAAAGAGGCACAGCCATAAAAGGAGATCCACCAAATATAAAACTGTAACGTACATAAAGGAAGCTTATTAGTTTAATTAATGACAATTTTGGGCATCAAACAGTCATGTTCAGACATGCTGTTGAGTTAAGAGATGGATGTGTTTCCTGTTTGTAGTTTATGAACAGTCATATTTTATTGTTGTTGGTGTTACATGTGTAATAGTGTTTAGCTTTTTATGATTAAATAATATTGTAGGTTGGCTCTAAGTGTGCGGGTGTGAAAATGTATCTGTTCCTATTAAATCAATGATTTTAATCCTCGTGGACCAACTTTCCCGAGGCTTCACTTGACGCTCACTTGATTGGCAAATGTATCAACCACAAAGACTTGACGCATGCTCAGTAACCCAGGTAAGAAACTCCGAGAAGGTTGAATCAGTTCATCTGGACACAACGTTTATTGACAGACACGTCTCATCCCTCAACTAAGTGACATAATAACCCAGGTAAGAGAGTCGGGTCATTTTTAGCGTTTTTGTTCACATGTCTCATACTATACGTGCCACTCTATTCAGTCCTCTTGTCCCTTACAGGGGACAACGGCGCCTTTGAAATGACGTCACACGCGGGAGGGGGGACCTTGCGAACGTGGCTGGGACGCTACAAAATGGCTGCCATCTCAGTAACAGCGTTTTGTGGAAAAAAGGTAGGCATGATATTCATAAATAAAACATTTTTAATGTTATATTTTGATTGTCTCGAGTACGTAAACGTCTCAGGAATATCTGAGTGAGTTTTCAGAGCTGAGCTTTATTTTTGTTTGCAAACCGCTAATTTATATTTGTCCTATATTGGGCCTCGTATCAGTCGTTACTATGGGCGCATTTGTTCATACACACCCATGAATTGAGACACCGATTGGCTCACACTGATGTCTTTGCAGGCCTGGGTGATTGCTCGTTGCAAGAGGTAGACAATAGATGTTAGGAGGAAGGAATTACTAATAACCATCATGCTTTGCTACTGCTCTCAGACAAATGTGGGGGCTAAAAATGCCATGGGTGTGTACGAAACAGATTTGCCCATAGTAACGAGTGATACACGAGGCCCCAGTTTGTACTTAACATTTGTTTCTCATTGTTTTCAGCAGACAGCTCTATGACGGAGGCAGAGAGGATCCTTACCAGAATCACTGAGGGAGATTCTGACATGGAGTTATCAGAGGATGAGAGTCCAGAGAGAGTATGAGACAGAAGAGCGTGAAAGCTCGGATGAGGAGGACCCAGATGAGGTGGGCCAAAACCAACACGTAGGGTTCTGAGGTTTTTATTTAATCAGTGCAAAAATGGAAGGATAACCTACAGAGATGTGTTCCAGGAAATAGATGCCAACATGTTATTTTTGAACCTAATGGAACAATTAATGATGGAATTTCTTTTAAACACATTCATTAGAACAGGGGTGGGCAGAAAGGGCCAGTGTGTGAGTGCAGGGTTTTGTTCCAACCAAGCAGTTACACAACTGATCCCACTAATCAACCAGTAGAGTCTCTGCTGAGGAACTTGACTAGGAGACACAGGTGTGTAACTGCTTGGTTGAAGCAAAAACCTTCACACACACACTGGCCCTTTCTGGATAAGATTGTCCACCCCTGCATTAGAAGGATGGACGCATGAGAGTTAACAGTGAGGTGTACTGTGACGTCTAGAGGCCTTTACACACCGGAGACGTGACAAATAACCGACACGAAATGTAGCATTTTCATGTCGGTTATTAGTCACATCCCCATAATCTTATTGTATTATTTTACAGTTTCATTCTCTATTCATGAATGCATCCCGGCATCTTATTAAACCTGACAAATAAGATGAGTCCTGACTCTTCAGCATTTAATGGATGGCTGTTAGATTGGTGTTGATACACACGATGAGAACAGTACAGTCAGTTACAAATAGTGAACATGGGTTTTTCAACACATTAATTACACTTAACTTTTTACAGGGGGTGGGACAAATGTTCTTCTTCGACTGTCATAAAGTCCTCGTTCCCTGACCGGGAATCGAACCCAGGCCGCGGCAGTGAGACCGCCGAATCCTCACCACTAGACCACCAGGGAGACAGCAGAAGGGGAAAATGCACACAAATGAAATTCACAACAAATGGTGAGTAAATCATTGTTTTTATATTAAATGGAATTTGATTTCATGGGGGAGGGGGCATTCAACACACTGCATCAAATGCGACTCTACAAAGTAGAATTTAAGTCGACTAAATACCTCTGTCCTGCAGAGTAGACATGTATAGACTTTACAACAGCGCCACCTATTGGACTCCGGGGCAATAACATGGACATGCAGTGGCACAGTTGGTGTATGAAGAGTTGAACTGAAAGGATTTGAAATCTCCCCTCTATGGTACCGTCCACCACACTGGAAGAGAAGAGAACAAATAATAATAAATAATGGTGGCATGTTAACGGGATACAGCTCAGTGGAGGCACCTTTTTGGGTGTAATATTATGTTAATAGTTGTGCTTATCTAATCCCTGGTGTTTAATTATAATTACGATTATAGAATTATAATTATAATTTATGGGCATAATATATTTGAATATCCTGGGTTTGAGCTCCGGGACAGTCCAAACTTTGGGGTTCGTCTCGAGTCGTCCACTGTGTGGAGTTTGCATGTTCTCCCCGTGTGTGCATGGGTTTCCTCCCACAGTCCAAAGACATGTAGGTCAGGTGACTCGACCCTACTAAATTGTCCCTAGTTTTGAGTGTGTGTGGCGGACCTGTGATGACCTGGCGGCCTGTCCAGGGTGCCTTCCCGCCTGCTGCCCAGTGACTGCTGGAATAGGCTCCAGCATCCCGCGGCCCTGAGAGCAGGATAAGTGGTTTGGATAATAGATGGATGATATATGTGAATAAGGTAGTGTGTTCTGTTTATCATCTTCAAACTGGATACTATACATACGACGTTCCCTTTGGCAACATAAAGTTTCTCTTCTCTTCCGGTCTGGTCGGACGGTACCATACGGGGGAGAAGATTTCAAATCCTCTCAGTTCAACTCTTCAAACGCCCACCTAATGTGTCGCTGCATGTCATTGTTATTGCCCCCGTAGTCCACTTGGAGGTGCTGTTGTTAAAACACAATGCTTTAGTTGCTTTTTTGTTGCAATTACATGTGTGGGTTATCTTCCTTCTGTTACCTCCGTGGTGGTCTAGTGGTTAGGATTCGGTGCTCTCACCGCCGCGGCCCGTTGTAAAAAACGGTTCAACCTGAATGAAAGAAGAAATCTCTGTCTTATTCCCCCTTAAAAAGTGAAATCTAACTGCTGCATCGTAAAGCACAAGTTCCAAGTGTGTAGTTCACAACTGGACCATGGAAGAACTGAGGAGTTTTTCAGTAATCCTGTCTGGATTTTGTACAATGTAGACAACCAAGCACTTCTACCTCATTAAAATACACGTGTGTGGCACAATGTGCAATTCATTAGGTGTTTGTGAGGGTGTCACGTAGAGAGGTATGTGAAACATAGAGCGTTCCACTTACCCTGTGGACCTTTTTTCAGGGACAGAGAGACATAATGTCAAAGAGAAGGAGAGAGGAAGAGATCACGCTTGGTGGAGGGCATTGATTATGAACAGAAAAACTGTGCTGAATTTCCCATCATCCCCAGTGTGTGTACGTATACTGATATTACACTTTTACTGTCGCTTCATCACACAGCTGACACATAACCACCATCAACCTTTTGTGGACCTTCCCTCTTTGAAATGCAAGCATCTTCTGCGTAGGATTTTGTTTGCGAGCAGAGCGAGGAAGCTCTTCTTCTTCCATACCGTTATGAGAGGCATCTACTGCTTGTCTGGGTCTCTGTTGTCTAGATATAATTTCACTGGTGGTTTCATTTCTGTTGAAGGAGTACAACTACCTTAGACCATCACAGCGGAGTGGGTTTGGCCATCAATCAGTAGCGTGGCAGGACCGATGAGGTGAAAGTCTTACTGTAGCATCCCCGGCTGAATGAGGGTCTAGAGTCTCAACTGATGTTGCATGAAGGTTTTATTTGCTAAACTTCCTCATGAGCCATACTCTTCACAAATACACCGTAAAAACTATAATGAAGAGAAAAATAGACTACTACTACTTTCGGTGCTCCCGTTAGGGGTTGCCACAGTGGATCATCAGTTTCCATCTCTTCCTGTCCTCTGCATCTTCCTCTGTCACACCAGCCACCCGCATGTCTTCCCTCACCACATTCCTAAAACTCCTCTTTGGCCTTCCTCTTCTCCTCTTCCCTGGCAGCTCCATATTCAGCATCCTTCTCCCAATATACCCAGCATCTCTCCTCCACACTTGTCCAAGCCATCTCAATCTTGTCTCTCTTGCTTTGTCTCCAAACCATCCAACTTGAGCTGTCCCTCTAATATACTCGTTCCTAATCCTGTCCTTCTTCATCACTCCAAATGAAAATCTTATCATCTTCAAATCAGCCACCTCCAGCTCCGCCTCCTGTATTTTCGTCAGTTTCACTGTCCAAGCCATATGAAATATTTGGTCTCAACACCGTCTTGTAAACCTTCCCTTTAACTCTTGCTGGTACCCTTCTGTCACAAATCACTCCTGACACTGTTCTCCACCCACTCCACCCTGCCTGCACTCTCTTCTTCACCTCTCTTCTGCACTCCCCGTTACTTTGGACAGTTGACCTTAAGGAAGCACCGATACCACTTTTTTTCAGACCAAGTACAAGTACTTAGGTTTGCATACTTGCCAATACCGAGTACAGATATGAGTACTTAATAATGCCATTACATTTGTAATGGCATTACACGTCCTTCTGGCCTTCTCTATGTTACTTCTTAATCAACATTCTCAAAGCAAACATCGCATCTGTGATGCTCATTCATAGCATGAAACCATACTGCTGCTCGCTAATCATCACCTCTCCTCCTCTTAACCTAGCTTCTATTACTCTTTCCCATATCTTTATGCTGTGGCTGATCAACTTTATACCTCTGTTGTTGCTACAGTTCTGCACATCGCCCTTGTTCTTGAAAATTGGTACCAGTATGCTTCTTCTCCACTCCTCAGGTATCCTCTCACTTTCCAAGATTGTGTTAAACAATCTAGTTAAAAACCCCACTGCCATCTCTCCTAAACATCTCCATGCCCCCACAGGTATGTCATCAGGACCAACTGCCTTTCCACTCTTCATCCTCTTCATAGCTGCCCTCACTTCCACCTTGCTAATCCACGGCACTTCCTGATTCAGTAGCCCCACATCATCCAACCTTCTCTCTCTCTCATTTTCTTCATTCATCAGCTCCTCAAAGTACTCCTTCCACCTTCTCAGCACACTCTCCTTTCTTGTCAGCACATTTCCATCTCTATCCTTCATCACCCTAACCTGCTGCACATCCGTCCCAGCTCGGTCCCTCTGTTTAGCCAATTGGTACAAGTCCTTTTCTCCTTCCTTAGTGTCTAACCTGTCATACAACTCACCATACACCTTTGCCTTTGCCACTGCTCTCTTCGCTTTCCGCTGCATCTCCTTGTACCCCTGTCTACTTTCTTCATCTCTCCGACTATCCCACTTCTTCTTTGCCAACCTCTTCCTCTGTATAATTTGCTGTACTTCCTCATTCCACCACCAAGTCTCCTTGTCTTCCTTCCTCTGTCCTGATGACACACCAAATACCTTCCTATCTGTCTCCCTCACTATTTCTGCAGTGGTTACCCAGCAGTACGGCAACTTTTCACTACCACCCAGTGTCTGTCTTAACTCCTCCCTGAACTCCACACAACAGTCTTCCTTCTTCAACTTCCACCATTTGATCTTTGGCTCTGCCTTCACTCGCTTCCTCTTCTTGGTCTCCAAAGTCATCCTACAGACCATCATCCGATGCTGCCTAGCTACGTTCTCCCCGTCACCACCTTGCAGTCTCCAATCCGCTTCAGATCTCACCTTCTACATAAGATGTGGCCCGCCTGTGTGCACTTTCCTCCACTCTTATACGTCACCCTGTGTTTCTCCCTCTTCTTGAAATATGTATTCACCACAGCCATTTCCATCCTTTTCGCAAAATCCACCACCATCTGTCCGTCTACATTTTTTCTCCTTGACACCATACCTCCTCATCACCTCTGTTCCCTTGACCAACATGTCCATTGAAGTCTGCTACAATCACCACTCTCTCCTCCTTGGGTCCCCATCTCCACCACGTCATCTAACTCACTCCAGAATTCTTCTTTCTCTTCCATCTCACACCCAACTTGTGGGGCATATGCGCTGATAACATTCGGCAATAAACCTTCAATTTCCAGCTTCATACTCATCACTCTGTCCGACACTCTCTTCACCTCCAGCACACTCTTGACATACTCTTCCTTCAGAATTACCCCTACCCCATTACTCCTCCCATTCGCACCATGGCAGAAGAGTTTGAACCCATCTCTGATACTCCTGGCCTTACTCCCCTTCAGCCTGGTCTCTTGCACTCACGGTATGGCTACCTTTCTTCTTTCCATCATATCAGCCAGCTCTCTCCCTCTACCAGTCATAGTGCCAACATTCAAAGTTCCTACTCGCACCTCCACACTCCTACCCTTCCTCCTCTCTCGCTGCATCTGGACATGCCTCCCCCCTCTCCTTCTCCTTTGCTCAACAGTAGCATAGTTTCCACCGGCACCCTGCTGGTTAACAGTACTGGTGGCGGTCGTTGGTAACCCGGGCCTCGACCAATCCAGTATGTAAATTTTCTTTATGACCTGCATATTTGATTTGGGAAAGATTTTACGCCAGATGCCCTTCCTGACGCGACCCCTCCCCATTTATCCGGGCTTGGGACCAACACTAAGAATGCACTGGCTTGTGCATCCTCAGTGGTAGGGCTCTTTAGAACAAATACGGCAGCATGACAGATTACTTTAAACTGCTGCAGGCTACTGACAGGTTAATTATATATATATGTATATATGTAGGAAAAACACCTTGAATACATAGCTGTACAAGCTTGTTTCGTGCGTCGTGCACTCGTCAGCTGCTAATGTGATTCAACAAAGAAAACACAGTTTACGTTGCCCCACGTCACGCCCCTAATTTCGGTGGACAGCAACCAATGAGAGGAGGAAACATTTAAACTATTACAACCAATGGGGTAGGTAGTTACCATGCACAGCAACAATGATGGGGTAGAAAATATTACAACCAATGGAGTAAGAGGCTGGGGCTTGTTTTGAAAAGCATTTAAATGATCAGGGCACTGTTGAAATAGCCTACATTTAGAATATAACAAGGAAACGTCAAATGGGGTAATTCATGTCTCTCATATAGTGGGGTGGTGTTGGGGCACAGCTGGACGGGCGGGCAGTTAAAATATAAAAAAATACAACATCTAATGAATGTCTCGTGTATCATCTAATGGGGGGGGGGGTCTGACTCTCGTTCATATGGAGATATACTTCCAAACATTTCGGTCAGTGATCCCTGCCAGGTGGTATTCGGCCTACTGGACACTGGTTGTTGGGTTTGTAGCCATGCAGTTGTCATACGTGGCCTTGTGATGCTTTCTTAAGTGCTGGAACAGGTTTGTAGCGTTGCCCCGTGTTGTAGCTGCGGTAGCAAGACATGTTCTGCACAATACCTGACTCTGTGCAGCATCATCTTTCCTAAATCCAAAATAGGTCCAGACAACTGACGTGCTGCTCCTCTTTGACACTATTTTGTCTCCTCTTCAGTGTTCGGTTGTGCCGAGGCCATGTTCACGAGATGGTAACGGTACTGCTAGAATCAAAGCGTAGCGTGGCAAGTTGTTTTCTTCATTTACTGCTCTCACTCGCATGTCACATGAGCGTAGGGTAGTGTGTGTGTACGTGAACCCCATATTACCTGGTGTTTCCCGCCCTCTGATTGGTTAGATTGTGGAACATAGAAAAACAAAACACCTTTTTTGTAAATCGCACCCTTTGCAATTTGAAGATTGCGTACCGTTATATTGCGATGTTGGTTTGAATTGGATTAATCGTTCAGCCTACTGCATGCAAGCGTGTGATACAGGACCAGCGAGATATCATGTAGATTTCATTTGGGAGCTTTCTCCAGTCTGCATATCCGTTTCATATCGTACCTGGAAAAACATTTGCAGATGCACCAAGTACAACAATGAGAGATACTGATGCAAGGTTTTGGTGAGTGGGGCCTTGTTGTGGAATAATCAACCTGTTTGATTTCCAGCGCTGGCATTTATTACCTTCCATTGGTGCATCCAGTCAGACTCTAAACTGTACATATAATAAGAATAGGAGACCCACTATTTTCTACTTCTTTTTTCTTGTTCATAATTTTATATCCTTTTTGTATGTTTTAGCTGTAATGTACTTTTCTGAATATTGGTGATCTACTTCCTGGTTCAGCTGGATGGAACCAGCAGCCTGTACTTAGCATAGGTCAGGCCTAGTCAACTGGCGGTCCGCGGGCCAAATCCGGCCCGAGGATTTTTTCCCCGGCCCTTTGATCAATTTTTATGAGAACATTAAAAATTATAATGCATTTTGGTGAGAAGGTGAGAGATGATCATAATATCTTAACAAGTAATATCATTTTTTTTCCATCTGCCAATGTATTGTAAGTTGTTTTGCATGTCTCTTTAATTGGGGCCTTTTGAACATCAGTATTGGTGATGGTGAGAAGTGATTCATTAGCTAAAATAAACGTAGCCTATATAAATGTATGAAATGGCTGCCCTATTTTGTATGTTACATAAACACATTGTTAATAAACGCTTTTGATACACAGTATTAAGGGTATTTAGATCTCATCATCACAACCTACAGAACCCACAACCTGACCAAACTGGAAGACGTGTGTACACGTGTGTTTGAATCTAGTTGTGTCTGTGTACAAATAGATGTTTGGTTCAGTGTAAACATGTGGTTCATTGAGTGTGTGTTTGTATGTATGTGAGCGTATATGATTTTCAGTGTGTATCGGTGAATGTGTGTACTTTTGTCTGTATGTGTGTGCATGTGTGTTAACATGTACACTGGTTTGGTGCGAGTCTGCATTCAAAAGCTGTTAATCTTTAGCGTGTGTTATCTGTTTACGTGTGAGATGGTTGCTTGTGTGTGTCTGTGCATACACTTTTGGCCGTGAGTGAGTGTGTATTTGGGTTTGAATGTGTGTGCATTTAAGTATGTATGTGCAATTTTGTTGCATGCATGTATGTTTTGTGCACACAAGTTTTCGTGTGTGTGTGTGTGTGTGCAAGCAAGATCATCGTACCAGTGAAATGAGAAGCAGGATGTACTCAGTGTTCACAGCAATGACACCTCACCCACAACTTCTTTTTTTTTTTCTCCTGGGAAAAAAGCAACATGAGCTTGATCAGCAGTGGTGTTTGGTGTGTTGAAATAAACCTGCTCACTGCTGAGAACCAGAACGCTCATTCTGACCTTTATTTCCATGAGTTGAGTCTACTGTTGCACTTAGTACAGAAACACAACTGACAACTACGAGGTTCAGCTGGTTTTTACTGTCTGTGTCTATTTGACGATGTCCCGGCCACGGTTGTGTGCGTATAGTTGTGTGGTGTTGCCTCCTGTATCTAACCCTCACTCTGACTCTACATCCAGGTATCGCCAGGTGCTCCTCATCACCTCATCAACCATCAACCAATCATCCAATTCCCATCAGCTGTGCAGTCTGCTATTTAAACCCCCACGTGTCTTCACTTCCCTGGCCAGCTGGTTTAGTTTGTGTGTTGTAGCTACTTTGTGTTGTTGTTTTTGTCTCTGCAGCTACTTTGTGTTGATGCTTTTGTCTCTGCAGCTACTTTGTGTTGATGCTTTTGTCTCTGTAGCTACTTTGTGTTGATGGTTTTGTCTCTGTAGCTACTTTGTGTTGATGGTTTTGTCTCTGTAGCTACTTTGTGTTGATGCTTTTGTCTCTGTAGCTACTTTGTGTTGATGCTTTTGTCTCTGTAGCTACTTTGTGTTGATGGTTTTGTCTCTGTAGCTACTTTGTGTCGATGCTTTTGTCTCTGTAGCTACTTTGTGTTGATGGTTTTGTCTCTGTAGCTACTTGGTGTTTGTAATGTCTGGCCCGTTTTCGCTTAAGTTTACATTTTGACTATTTTGAGTTGTGTTTAGCCTTCCGTTTGTTTAGTTCTTTTGGGCAAGGGGGTCAAGGTAAGATGCCCATGGGCAAACACCCCATCACGTAGCTTACCTCTGTTAGACACACTAGGTTAGGAGCGGTTGCCACCTTCTGTCTTTAGGTTTGGTGCTTTCCAGCACTGTCAAGGGGGGTTACTTTTGTTGGTAGTTTATTGTTTTGGCAACCGTCCGGTTCCCTTGTCCTGTCATGGTGTTGATAAATATTTAAATTTGTATGTTTGTCTCACTGTGTTACACCCTCACCCCACCGTTACCCAGTGCACTAATTGTTGCACCCTCACCAGACCGAGGGACGTAACAGACAAATGAAGAAACTGAGATGTGGTCATTTTGGCTGATTTACATCCAACCACACATAGAAATAAGAGAAATAAATGGAATAAGGAAGTTCCACCCAACTAACCACAGCAGATATATCTGTCTCTGTACCAACAACCAGTTCACATACAGACCGACAGAAGACAGCAGCAAAAGAGGGACAGACAGACAGAGAGCAGAATGGCTGAGTTGAGGATGAGTGAAATATCACTATTTCTGATAATACTGTTTCCTGCAGCAGGTAAGAACACATTTTAATGTATCTTAGATAACCGCTTATGGATAAATAACAACATTCAGCAATATTGTATAAATTTCCTCTTAACATGGAAACATTATTACATAATTTATGAATCCCTCTTCATTCTATGAGGATCGTTCATTATGATATTTAAAACATGCTGAATGGTTCATATAGGGAATTCCTGAAAGTCAAGATCTGAACTGCATTATCTGCCAGTCTTCAAATATATCTTTACACCAGCTGTGTTGGTACCAGCTGTGTTATGTGGATTTTATTCATTTGGATCAATAATAAATATTTTCTCCTCAGCAGTTACCGGACAAGAATATCTCTACATCTACAGGAGAGATGGAGATGATGAGGTCACTCTGCCATGTACCAGTGTGAGACCAGCACCAGAAAACTGTTTCAGTACTACTTGGCTCTTCAATAACAAAGATGAGACACAAGAATTGGTTTCTGGTCGTCAAGTTACAAGGAAGGACTTCACCAACTCCAGAGCAGACAGACTGAGTATTACACCAAACTGTTCTCTGCTTATAAAGAAGGTGACAGGCGAGGACGTTGGTCAATACACCTGCCGACAAATACTCCCAGACCAACCCACATTTGATGATTCTTACGTTCATCTTTCAGTTGTAAGCAGTGAGTATTTCCATTGTATCCTCTTCATCTTAATCCACATTCTTATAACTATTCAGAGCTGCTGCAGGACAGGTGGCAGTGATGACCACGGCAGTAATGTCTTAATGATGTTATAACCTTGTACCATGTGGCTGTCTTCCTCTACACACATCACCATCTTCTCCAGTGACTGGTCAGAAGACCGCTGACCACCTGACGCTCTCCTGCTCCGTGTGGACATATGAGCTGGCTATGAAGGTGGAGTGGGTGGAGGAGAAAGATAGTCAGACGAGCTGTGTTCCCAAGGAAAACACAGTGTATTTCTGTAACTCCACTATGATGCTTTCAACCACCCAGAAGAAGGAGACATTCAGCTGTCAACTGACTGATTTTAACGACAGACTGACGATATTTGACTTAATCTTTCAAATCAGTGGTAAAGTATGATTTTGAGGTGTTCAAATGATGTCTTTTCACTTGGTCTGATAAACGGGACAGTGTGACCTCTTTAGAGACGCCCCTGTTCATTGGGTATCATTGCTTCCTCTGTCCAGAAAACAAAGAAAAAGCAGAAGACGATGAAAAAGAGACATGAGGCTCTGCCAACACAACTAACATGACAATTACACCAAGTTAGGACTTTACATCCCTTTACTAACTTGTCTCTCTCTCTCTCCCCCCTTTACTCGTCGGTGTCGCCAGGTCATCCTCCCGGGGCTTAAGTCCTGAACGTTTCTTGTGTAGCCCGAATATAATTTTAAATGTAAGCCCGACAAAAAGCATAACGTGTGTGAATGTCCGATAGTCTTCGTAACATAACAGCCTGTCAACATAATGCAGGTCTCGAGACTAACTCCCCGTGTGTGTGTGTGTGTGTGTGTGTGTGTGTGTGTGTGTGTGTGTGTGTGTGTTGTGCAGGGGGTGCAGTTGGTTGTGTAATGTCTGAGTTGGAGTGTGTGAGGGGTGTGAAAGTGATCAAACAAACCTGCAGTAAAACACATTCAAGTCGTCAGCTAGTTGAAGGTTCTCTACAGTGTGTGTGTGTGCGGGGGGGGGGGGGTTCCTGTAGTTTGTGGTGTCCTCCTGCAGGCGTCTCCACACAGACGCAGGATCAAATTTAAATAATTCATCATTACGATTATTATGATCATCATGATGACCATTAGGCAGTTTTGGTGCCCCTCCAGCACTTGGTGTCCTACGCACCACAGAATAGAGATCGTACAGTGCAATGACAATTTGCTCATGAGTTCAAAATCTATTCTGTAGCTCATTACAAAGAAACACAACCAGAATATCTTTACTGGGTTGGTAGTGGATTTTAGCTGCACAGCCCACAAGAAGAAGCTCCAGAAATATTTTACCTGATTTAGTTTTGCCGTCATGTGATGTGTTTTTGTTTTTGCTTTTTTCCTCCACAGATTCTTCTGTCCTGACTGCCAACTTAGTGACTGTGGGTTTGGCCCTTTTCTACGTAATTGTAACTGCAGTCATCGTGTACAGGTGGAGAGCTAAAGGTAATGATATTTACAGGTGAACATTTGATTGTCATGAGAAAGACATAATTTCAGGACCTAAACTCCTCTCACTTGTTTTATTTTTTCCAGGGAATCAAACAGCACGTGATGGAGATAATGTGAGTTTTACAATTACAAATTCAACATAACCAAGGCTGTAAAATGCTGTAGCAAAATGGTGTATTGTGGTTTTTATTTGTTTTGTTTTGTAACTCCCTGTGTTGAAAGGTTAGCATGATATTTCCTGTTCAGACCAACTGATGTGAAAATGTTTGTTCCTATAATACTGCAAGACGCTTCAGAAGAGGTCAGAGAGCATATGCTGTTTTATATCTTTACTATAACTCTGTGTGTGTGTGTCTCACAGAGAGAGTTTGAGTTTTAAAGAACCTTTATTTAACATATGCTCCCTATCCCAGTGTCACCAGCAGAATCTACTGGAAAAAAAATGAATGCACAGACAAGTAAATCATAGAAAACGAATAATACTTGAATAAAATGAGTAATAATAAAATATCATAATTAAACGTTAATAAATAAATAAAAAATAATCATGAAAAATAACTAGAAAGCAATGATCCCAAACAAAAAGGAAAACAAGCTACCCATTATACAGCACCAGACTGGTTAACCAAACACAGAGCTGTACATCAGTACAGCTATACATCTCCACCTATCACAGAGCAGATGATGTTGTAACACCATTGCTGCTCCAGATCACACATGTCACTCATCAGTTTGGAGAATCTAAAATCAGCCCACACCCTGGCCCTCACCGAACCCACAAACGATGAGGTTACCTCTCGATTAGAATAATTTTCTATTTTACTGTTTCTGCTTTTATTATTAATATAAATACACCCTGTGGATCCACCACCCACGGGGATGAGCACTGGGGTAGGGTGCAATGCAGACCAGGCGCCAGGCAAAGGCAGGGACCGGGGTGTGCCGACTCCCAGCATCGCAGACTGGTGCTCAGGATGTGGCATGTCACCTCTCCAGCACCCTCCGGTATGGGGATGAGTTGTTGCCTCAAGTGAAGGAGTTCAAGTATCTTGCAGTCTTGTTCACGATTGAGGGTAGGATGGAGCGGGAGACTGACAGGTGGATTGGTGCAGCATGAGCAGTAATGCGGACATTGTACCGGACCGTTGTGGCAAAGAAGGAGCTGAGCCGGGAGGCAAAGCTCTCAATTTACCAGTCAGTCTTCGTTTCAAACCTCACCTATGGTCATGAGATCTGGGTAGTGACCAAAAGAGTGAGATCACGGATACAAGCGGCTGAAATGAGTTTCCTCCAGAGGGTGTCTGGGCTCAGCCTTAGAGATAGGGTGAGGAGCTCAGACATCCAGAGGGAGCTGGGAGTAGAGCCGCTGCTCCTTCGTGTCGAAAGGAGCCAGTTGAGGTGGTTCGGGCATCTGATTAGGATGCCTCCTGGGCACCTTCCTTTGGAGGTTTACCGGGCATGTCCAACTGGAGTGGGGCCCCGGGGTAGACCCAGAACTCGCTGGACGGACTACATGTCCAGTCTGGCCTGGGAACGCCTGTGGATCCCCCAGGAGGAGCTGGAGGGCGTTGCTGGGGAGAGGGACGTCTGGAGTGCCCTACTTAGCTTGCTGCCACCGCGACCCGACCCCGGAGAAGCAGCTGAAGATGAGATGAGAGAGATATATAAAAGTTTCTTTAAAATGTGCTTCGAGTAACAGAACAGTGTTAAAATGCTAGTAAGCAGACTTTTGTTTGACTTTTGCAATGAAAACACTGCATGTCACCATGGACTGATCTGAAAAGCCTACAGGCATAATCCTGCATTCTTTAAGAATACTAAAGTGATCTCTAAAAGAATAGAAACAATCTAATCGGGCCATAGTAAAATACTTTTCTCTATTATGAACCCAGGTGTACTGTCTAACTTCCTCATCAACTAAACTGTGAGTTACTGTCAACTGCTTTACTGCACGTCTGTAGGCAGCAAGAAGTTCAATATGATTCCTGTCTACATTATCATTTTCTGTGCAGTTAAAATCCCCTCCCAGAAATAAAACCTCTTCAGGCCCACACTGATTTAAAACCACACTGAGGTCAGTTAAACACTGAACTCTCTTGCTCCATTTAGATTAAGTGTAGAGACTTTGACGTTGGCCGTCGAGACTGATGGGAGAAAAAACACACGATTACAGAACAACGTTAACCAGAACAGGAAATGATGTCTTATACTGGTTCTGACTCTTCATGCTGTATTTCCTGTTTGATTTTCAGAACCATTTTCTTTAACCTGTAGACCTCTGGATCAGTGTAGCCTCCTTTTTCTTTTCTTCTCATCTGGGATTTAACAGAATACAGAAACAATTCTTTATCTGCAAAAAAATCCTAAATTTGACGTTTCTCACGAATTTTGTCTGTTGCAAGAACTTCTTAATCTGGTGTGCATCATAGTTCTCTTGCTTTGTTGCAACAGACAACCGGGAGGTGGTGTGTGTCTGGCTGTTTACACCACAATCCTCCTCCTCCATCCTAAACTCAGCTTCACACAGCTGTACCTCCTGCTGCTTTCTGTTTAGTACAGGTACCTGGCTGTCTATGCCACAGTCCCCTTCCTCCTCCTCCTCCTCCATACTCAACAGTGGTTCCTCCTGCTGCCTGCCTCTCCCCCCTGTTATTGCTCCTTTATCGGCTTGAGAGCCACTTGTTTTAGCTGACTGCTTTCTCCTCAGAAGAAGGAACCTTACAGATGTTTTTCTCCTCCATCAAATCCTCGTCGCTGCTCAACACCACACCTTCTGCAGCTCTACCTGTAGTGTTTGATGCCACCGCCTGTTCACCTTGAACCTCTTTTTCATCGTTTACATTTTTCTTTCCAGACTTTTCACTCTGTTTGGGTGGTTCAGTTTTGTCAGCGTAGTCTGGACTCTGTTCCTTTTCTGTTGTCTCTTCGCTGCTCTGCCTGGTTTTACTCTGTTTGTTTCCTCTCACTTCTTCACTCTGTGTTTTGTCATCAGAGGAGTGTTTCTCAGGACATGCCCGAACCGAATGACCCTCTCCTCCACAGCCAAAACACTTCCAAGTCCCAGAGTTTACAAAAATCACATAACACACAACTGCTTTGTCTACAGTATTGACAAAAATCACCACAGCGCCGTTCATTCTAGCAGCAGATTTAATGCTGCTGTGACCCACAACCTCCCCGACTGCCAAAACACAATCCTCCACCGAACAAGGAAAACCAGGCGACATTTTAAAGCCGTGTTTCCTGGTGAGTTTGGTGAACTCCATACTGGCATTTAACATACCGACCAGCAAACGCTGGCTGACCACAATCACACACACACACAACCCCCGAAAACCTAAACTTATAACTTTCTACAGAATAGAATAGAATAGAATGTCTAAATGTCTGAAATCATGTGAGGTGTGGTTGTGTTTTATTCTGATGCAGGGGAAAACTATTTGACTAAATAAAAACCAAGGAATATAATAGAACTACTGTCAGAAGCAGATGCTACTCCTATTAATTATGTTTCTGTTACTACCACCTATATTATTACCATTACTACTACTTCTATTATTCTTCCTACTTCAGCTACCTGCACTTGTATTACCATGTCAGTCGCTTCTACTTAAGCTGATGTCAGTGCTGCAACAAGTCCCTCTACTGACACCACTGCATACTGGACACCTGTCAAGGCAACCCGTTTTGTCTTCCACATTTCATTTTGGATAGAATAGAGTAAAATGGAGAGATGTAGAATAGAATAAGGACAATGATTCAGTACAACTCTGTGTGCCGCTGACCAACATTGAGCCGAACATGTGTCCTAAACTGTGCAGGCTGATCCCAGTGATGGTCTCCCCACCACCTCCGTCATCTGAGAAGAAGAAGCAGAGCAGGGCTGAAGGACAGGTAAGCCGTCTGATATGGATTCTCTATAGAGGAGACACAGGGAAGAGTGCCAGACAGTATTTAGTCCCAGGTTAGTGGGACACACTATCGCCTCCAGACATGATGGCCACAACTTTTATGCTATCTGAGCATTTGTTCCTGGTGTTTAGCTGTTCACCGTTGTCAGGTAGAACCCATGAAGGTCATTCATTTGTAAATGATGACAAAGACATTCAACCGAGAGAGACATTTTGTGTTGTTTTGTGTGTGCTTGTGTAATGTCATGAGGTGTTGTGTTTGAGCGATGTGTAATTTGGTGTTGTGTCCTCTCGTGTCATGTGGTGTTTGGTTGTATTGTTTTTTCTTTTGTTTCATTGTGTGTTGTGACGTGTAGTGTTGTGTCACCTTGTGTGGTGTGCTCTTCTGTCCTACAGGATCTGGGTGGTGGTGATGAGGATGAAGTGACGTATCACACTGTGAGAACTCCTCCTTCCTCTGAACTTCCTCCTTCATATGAGACGCCATGCAGTCGTCACATCTCTGCATTGATGGCTTCATGCTCCTGACGATGCTCCTGTCCACATTCCCAACTTGTCAGTGGTTGGTCAGCCTCTCCACATCTGGTCTGTGATCCATATTTGTCACTGGCTGTATTCACAATGATGAAAGAAGCTCAACATGTGTTCCTTTCTTGTTCTACCTGATCAACTGAGAGTTTTGACCAATCAGTCTCATTCATCAGATGTGCTGATTAAATAATCCCTGATTTGTTTTCTACACATTTGTTGCGGTACAACCAATTTTGCATCTCTCCTGGTTTTCTGTGTTTTGTCAAGCTACACTGGCTTGTGCATGGTACATTGTTATGAAGACAGCTTGCATTAGTAATGCTTATTCAAAAGCCATAAGCTCTTTGGTAACCTCAGTATGACAGTGTGTAAAAATGTGAAATCCTCCTACCTGATCGCATCAGTGCTCTGCCATTCTTCACACTGTAGGTGTTGTGTAAAAAAAGAGATGTGGTTTGATGTTCTTCTCACAGAGTGTTAATTTGCATAAGTATATGTGTAAATACTGCTTCAGATGCAGCCCAGTTGTGAGACCCCCTCAGTTTTCATTAGGTCATTAACTTTTACTGTCACATTTATTAAAAACTGACAGTATGACACCAAATTATGACCGTTCACCAACAAAGACTGTTTTCATATGCAATGGAAAACATAGTTAATTCTATCATTTGTTACTTGCTGAATTTAGTTTATTGGTTAAATATCATAATTGTAATCCAATCAAACAAACAATTAAAAGCTTAATTTCAAATCGGTTATTTTTGTTTTCACTTTTACCACTGATTATTTACGATAGATGAGGGAATAAAATTGACAATTCAACATGTTTGTAGTTTTACATGTTATTTTACGCTATATAATTATTCTTTTAATGAGTACTTGTAGAATGTATTGTTAAAGAAGTCTTTGGGACAGTGTTTTATTTGTCCACAAGAGGGCAGAGTGACGCAAAAACAGGCACAGCCATAAAAGGAGATCCACCAAATATAAAACTGTAACGTACATAGAGGAAGCTTATTAGTTTAATTAATGACAATTTTGGGCATCAAACAGTCATGTTCAGACATGCTGTTGAGTTAAGAGATGGATGTGTTTCCTGTTTGTAGTTTATGAACAGTCATATTTTATTGTTGTTGATGTTACATGTGTAATAGTGTTTAGCTTTTTATGATTAAATAAAGTATTGTAGGTTGGCTCTAAGTGTGCGGGTGTGAAAATGTATCTGTTCCTATTAAATCAATGATTTTAATCCTCGTGGACCAACTTTCCCGAGGCTTCACTTGACGCTCACTTGATTGGCAAATGTATCAACCACCAAGACTTGACGCATGCTCAGTAACCCAGGTTAGAAACTCCGAGAAGGTTGAATCAGTTCATCTGGACACAACGTTTATTGACAGACACGTCTCATCCCTCAACTAAGTGACATAATAACCCAGGTAAGAGAGTCGGGTCATTTTTAGCGTTTTTGTTCACATGTCTCATACTATACATGCCACTCTATTCAGTCCTCTTGTCCCTTACAGGGGACAACGGCGCCTTTAAAATGACGTCACACGCGGGAGGGGGGACCTTGCGAACGTGGCTGGGACGCTACAAAATGGCTGCCATCTCAGTAACAGCGTTTTGTGGAAAAAAGGTAGGCATGATATTCATAAATAAAACATTTTTAATGTTATATTTTGATTGTTCCGAGTACGTAAACGTCTCAGGAATATCTGAGTGAGTTTTCAGAGCTGAGCTTCTTTATTTTCGTTTGCAAACCGCTAATTTATATTTGTCCTATATTGGGCCTCGTATCAGTCGTTACTATGGGCACATTTGTTCATACACACCCATGAATTGAGACACCGATTGGCTCACACTGATGTCTTTGCAGGCCTGGGTGATTGCTCGTTGCAAGAGGTAGACAATAGATGTTAGGAGGAAGAAATTACTAATAACCATCATGCTTTGCTACTGCTCTCAGACAAACGTGGGGGCTAAAAATGCCATGGGTGTGTACGAAACAGATTTGCCCATAGTAACGAGTGATACACGAGGCCCCAGTTTGTACTTAACGTTTTTTTCCCATTGTTTTCAGCAGACAGCTCTATGACGGAGGCAGAGAGGATCCTTAACAGAATCACTGAGGGAGATTCTGACATGGAGTTGTCAGAGGATGAGAGTCCAGAGAGAGTATGAGACAGAAGAGGGTGAAAGCTCGGGTGAGGAGGACCCAGATGAGGTGGGCCAAAACCAACACGTAGGGTTCTGAGGTTTTTATTTAATCAGTGCAAAAATGGAAGGATAACCTACAGAGATGTGTTCCAGGAAATAGATGCCAACATTTTATTCTTTACCTAATGAAACAATTAATGAGGGAATTTTTTTAACACATTCATTAGAACAGGGGTGGGCAGAAAGGGCCAGTGTGTGGGTGCAGGGTTTTGTTCCAACCAAGCAGTTACACACCTGATCCCACTAATCAACCAGTAGAGTCTCTGCTGAGGAACTTGACTAGGAGACACAGGTGTGTAACTGCTTGGTTGGAGCAAAAACCTTAACACACACACTGGCCCTTTCTGGATAAAATTGTCCACCCCTGCATTAGAAGGATGGATGCATGAAACAAAGTGTAAAAGTGTTCTCAAGTGAACTATCCCTTTTAACATTTCTATAACATGTTAATTGTGCTAAATTAGTGATTGTGCTTTGTCTTTCTCAGTCAAAGCTGTCTACTTTCATGTAGCTTTGATGGCTAAACAACAAAATGGTGAAAGGTGAGAGTTAACAGTGAGGTGTACCGTGACGTCTAGAGGCCTTTACACACCGGAGACGTGATAAATAACCGACACAAAATTTCGCATTTTCATGTCGGTTATTAGTCACATCCCCATCATCTTATTGTATTATTTTACAGTTTCGTTCTCAATTCATGAATGTGTAACCCACATGATTACATGTACCCTGTGACGTATGTAAATTCCACGAGTAGCCTCTAGGAGGCACACGAGCTACAGAGTTTAAACCATGCAAACAACCGTCGACAATAGAGAAGAGAAATACGGATATTTAGAAATACGGACAACTTTGACTATGGATACCTGAATTATTGATATTTGAACTACGGATATTTGAGCTACAGGACATTTGAACTACGACAAAAAAGATCCCTCCCACGAAGCTTCCTTGGTGAGCCGCTAGCCAAAGCTAAAAAGTAAACAGCTTTCTGTGTTCCAAGTAATCATTGCCATTTACGTAGGATATCTTGATTTTATCCAAAGACAGATGATCTCCTGTTGAAGGAAGAAGGAAGACTCTTTTCTCTTGTGTTTTGTACGCTGCAGGAATCCTGGTGAGATAAGAGTTTAAAATCTTGAAATCTAAAGACTGACAATTTTCCATTGGTTGCTAAGCTAAGCTAACCCAGCTAAAACGTATATCTATGATCCTTAGCAGTTCCCATATGATTCAGAGCTTTAAAACCAGTCAGGACACCCGGTCCATAGGGTTTATTTGATGTAGGAATGTTCGACATTTTAATATAATAATATGCTTGTTGTTAAAAAAAACTGTAAGCTCCAGTTGCCACTAGCCACCGAGCCAACTCGGGCTACATGGCATGCATGGAACCCATAGCAGCCAGCTAGACGTGAATTCACGTTGATAGTGCCGCAGCCTGGCTGCGATGACATTGTTTTTAACTGTTCTTACAGCAATAGGCTGTTGTCATTCAGCCGCATATTAGTTATATGTAGGAAATGATTTAAATCTGAGAATTGACTCTAGATTTGGGTATTTTTATTTTGTTTGTAATTGTTTGATAGAGATTGCAATTAATAAGGAATCTGTACAATTTTGTGCAGACTGGTTTTTTAGTACCCCGAACAACCCCTCTTGCTACACCCTTTTGGAACCCTTGGATACCCCCTTTGGATTGCCCCCATCATCGCCCTGGATTTGGATTCATCATCATTGCCTCTACATTAACTTGCCCCTGTGATTGTGGTAGGATCTGGACATTGCCCCTTGCACAGATTGGAAGACTGAATCATTCCCCCTTTTCTTTTCTTTATTTTCTTTGAGTGCACTCATACTTTATTTTGGATTATTTTCTTTAATTTGTTAGTGTAGAATATGGCTGCATAAAATAGAATATAGATAGATATAGACAATAAATAGAATATTAGGAAGAACTTTTAAAAAGTATAATAGAGTAAAATATATATATATATAACACATCTAATTTAGTATTGATATTGAAATAACTTTACTTTGAACTGTTGAAATAAATTGGTTTTTTTATTGTAAACTATACCCACGAGTGTGTGTGTTGTCTTTGGGGTGAGTACTAGAATCCGGTCTAGAAAAAAACCTACACCAATCTCCACTGAGCTTAGACATTAGACTGTAAACTGTCCCTGCGCAAGCATAGGTCCATTCCCCTGTCGTGCAGGTTACAAATGCATCCCGGCATCTTATTAAACCTGAAAACTAAGATGAGTCCTGACTCTTCTGCATTTAATGGATGGAGTTTGGCTGGCTGCAGTGTTCGAATTACACCGAGGCTTTCAGGGGTGCCCACCTATGTGGTGTTTTGTGTGCGTGTGTGTTTGTGCTGGAGCTCAATATTTCAATATGATGTCATCAGCACAAGCAGTTCCACTATACTTTTTGGGAGGCCCCAGTGTGTGCACATGTACATGATTGTACTGTACTGTACATTACATCCAATTATAAGGGGATGTAATGTAGCCTACAGGCACACCACTAGGGGGTGCCAGTGACACATAGAAATGGGGCACTCCTGAACTTTGTCACTAGGTATGCCATGGGCAGAACCAGGTACGCCGGGCACTCCCGGGCGCCAGCGTACCTCGAACCCAGGCTGGCTGTTAAATTGGTGTTGATACACACAATGAGAACAGTACAGTCAGTTACAAATGGTGAACATGGGTTTTTCAACACATTAATTACACTTGACTTTTTACAGGGGGTGGGACAAATATTCTTCTTCGACTGTCAAAGTCCTCGTTACCTGACCGGGAATCGAACCCGGGCCGCGGCAGTGAGACCGCCGAATCCTCACCACTAGACCACCAGGGAGACAGCAGAAGGGGAAATGCACACAAATGAAATTCGCAACAAATGGTGAGTAAATCATTGTTTTTATATTAAATGGAATTTGATTTCATGGGGGAGGGGGCATTCAACACACTGCATCAAATGCGACTCTACAAAGTAGAATTTAAGTCGACTTAATACCTCTGTCCTGCAGAGTAGACATGTATAGACTTTACAACAGCGCCACCTAGAGGACTCCGGGGCAATAACGTTGACATGCAGTGGCACAGTTGGTGTATGAAGAGTTGAACTGAAAGGATTTGAAATCTCCCCCGTATGGTACCGTCCACCACACTGGAAGAGAAGAGAAGAGAACAAATAATAATAAATAATGGTGGCATGTTAACGGGATACAGCTCAGTGGAGGCACCTTTTTGGGTGTAATATTATGTTAATAGTTGTGCTTATCTAATCCCTGGTGTTTAATTATAATTACAATTATAGAATTATAATTATAATTTATGGGCATAATATATTTGAATATCCTGGGTTTGAGCTCCGGGGTAGTCCAAACTTTGGGGTTCGTCTCGAGTCGTCCACTGTGTGGAGTTTGCATGTTCTCCCCGTGTGTGCATGGGTTTCCTCCCACAGTCCAAAGACATGTAGGTCGGGTGACTCGACCCTACTAAATTGTCCCTAGTTTTGAGTGTGTGTGGCGGACCTGTGATGGCCTGGCAGCCTGTCCAGGGTGCCTTCCCACCTGCTGCCCAGTGACTGCTGGGATAGGCTCCAGCATCCCTCGCCCCTGAGAGCAGGATAAGTGGTTTGGATAATGGATGGATGATATATGTGAATAACGTAGTGTGTTCTGTTTATCAGCTTCAAACTGGATACTATACATACGACGTTCCCTTTGGCAACATAAAGTTTCTCTTCTCTTCCGGTCTGGTCGGACGGTACCATACGGGGGAGAAGATTTCAAATCCTCTCAGTTCAACTCTTCAAACACCCACCAAATGTGTCGCTGCATGTCATTGTTATTGCCCCCGTAGTCCACTTGGAGGCGCTGTTGTTAAAACACAATGCTTTAGTTGCTTTTTTGATGCAATTACATGTGTGGGTTATCTTCCTTCTGTTACCTCCCTGGTGGTCTAGTGGTTAGGATTCGGTGCTCTCACCGCCGCGGCCCGTTGTAAAAAACGGTTTAACCTGAATGAAAGAAGAAATCTCTGTCTTATTCCCCCTTAAAAAGTGAAATCTAACTGCTGCATCGTAAAGCACAAGTTCCAAGTGTGTAGTTCACAGCTGGACCATGGAAGAACTGAGGAGTTTTTCAGTAATCCTGTCTGGATTTTGTACGATGTAGACAACCACGCACTTCTACCTCATTAAAATACATGTGTGTGGCACAATGTGTAATTCATTAGTTGTTTGTGAGGGTGTCACGTAGAGAGGTATGTGAAACATAGAGCGTTCCACTTACCATGTGGACCTTTTTCAGGGACAGAGAGACATAATGTCAAAGAGAGGGAGAGAGGAAGAGATCAGGCTTGGTGGAGGGCATTGATTATGAACAGAAAAACTGTGCTGAATTTCCCATCATCCCCAGTGTGTGTACATATACTGATATTACACTTTTACTGTGGCTTCATCACACAGCTGACACATAACCACCATCAACCTAGTCATCAACCTTTTGTGGACCTTCTCTCTTTGAAATGCAAGCATCTTCTGCGTAGGATTCCGTTTGTGAGCAGAGCGAGGAAGCTCTTCTTCTTCCATACCGTTATGAGAGGCAACTACTGCTTGTCTGGGTCTCTTTTGTCTAGATATAATTTCATAGGTGGTTTCATTTCTGTTGAAGGAGTACAACTACCTTAGACCATCATATCGGAGTGGGTTTGGCCATCAATCGGTAGCGTGGCAGGACCGATGAGGTGAAAGTCTTACTGTAGCATCCCCGGCTGAATGAGGGTCTAGAGTCTCAACTGATGTTGCATGAAGGTTTTATTTGCTAAACTTCCTCATGAGCCATACTCTTCACAAATACACCGTAAGAACTATAATGAAGAGAAAAATAGACTACTAGTACTACTACTGCTACTACTTTCGATGCTCCCATTAGGGGGCGCCACAGTGGATCATCAGTTTCCATCTCTTCCTGTCCTCTGCATCTTCCTCTGTCACACCAGCCACCTCTTCCCTCACCACATCCCTAAACCTTGTCTTTGGCCTTCCTCTTCCCTGGCAGCTCCATATTCAGCATCCTTCTCCCAATATACCCAGCATCTCTCCTCCACACTTGTCCAAGCCATCTCAATCTTGTTTCTCTTGCTTTGTCTCCAAACCGACCAACTTGAGCTGTCTCTCTAATATACTCGTTCCTGATCCTGTCCTTCTTCATCACTCCAAATGAAAATCTTATCATCTTCAAATCTGCCACCTCCAGCTCCGCCTCCTGTATTTTCGTCAGTTTCACTGTCCAAGCCATATAAAATATTTGGTCTCAACACCGTCTTGTAAACCTTCCCTTTAACTCTTGCTGGTACCCTTCTGTCACAAATCACTCCTGACACTGTTCTCCACCCACTCCACCCTGCCTGAACTCTCTTCTTCACCTCTCTTCTGCACTCTCTGTTACTTTGGACAGTTGACCTTAAGGATGCACCGATACCATTTTTTTCAGACCAAGTACTTAGGTTTGCATACTTGCCAATACCGAGTACAGATATGAGTACTTAATAATGCCATTACATTTGTAATGGCATTACACGTCCTTCTGGCCTTCTCTACGTTACTTCTTAATCAACATTCTCAAAGCAAACATTGCATCTGTGATGCTCATTCATAGCATAAAACCATACTGCTGCTCGCTAATCATCACCTCTCCTCTTAACCTAGCTTCTATTACTCTTTCCCATATCTTTATGCTGTGGCTTATCAACTTTATACATCTGTAGTTGCTACAGTTCTGCACATCACCCTTGTTCTTGAAAATTGGTACCAGTATGCTTCTTCTCCACTCCTCAGGCATCCTCTCACTTTCCAAGATTGTGTTAAGCAATCTAGTTAAAAACCCCACTGCCATCTCTCCTAAACATCTCCATGCCCCCACAGGTATGTCATCAGGACCAACTGCCTTTCCACTCTTCATCCTCTTCATAGCTGCCCTCACTTCCTCCTTGCTAATCCATGGCACTTCCTGATTCAGTAGCCCCACATCATCCAACCTTCTCTCTCTCTCATTTTCTTCATTCATCAGCTCCTCAAAGTACTCCTTCCACCTTCTCAGCACACTCTCCTTTCTTGTCAGCACATTTCCATCTCTATCCTTCATCACCCTAACCTGCTGCACATCCGTCCCAGCTCGGTCCCTCTGTTTAGCCAATCGGTACAATTCCTTTTCTCCTTCCTTAGTGTCTAACCTGTCATACAACTACACCTTTTCCTTTGCCTTTGCCACCTCTCTTCGCTTTACGCAGCATCTCCTTGTACTCCTGTCTATTTTCTTCATCTCTCCGACTATCCCACTTCTTCTTTGCCAACCTCTTCCTCTGTATACTTTGCTGTACTTCCTCATTCCACCACCAAGTCTCCTTGTCTTCCTTCCTCTGTCCTGATGACACACCAAGTACTTTCCTATCTTTCTCCCTCACTATTTCTGCAGTGGTTACCCAGCAGTACGGCAACTCTTCACTACCACCCAGTGTCTGTCTTAACTCCTCCCTGAACTCCACACAACAGTCTTCCTTCTTCAACTTCCGCCATTTGATATTCGGCTCTGCCTTCGCTCACTTCCTCTTCTTGGTCTCCAAAGTCATCCTACAGACAACCATCCGATGCTGCCTAGCTACGTTCTCCCCGTCACCACCTTGCAGTCTCCAATCCGCTTCAGATCTCACCTTCTACATAAGATGTAGCCCACCTGTGTGCACTTTCCTCCACTCTTATACGTCACCCTGTGTTCCTCCCTCTTCTTGAAATATGTATTCACCACAGCCATTTCCATCCTTTTCGCAAAATCCACCACCATCTGTCCGTCTACATTTTTTCTCCTTGACACCATACCTCCTCATCACCTCTGTTCCCTTGACCAAAATGTCCATTGAAGTCTGCTACAATCACCACTCTCTCCTCCTTGGGTCCCCTCTCCACCACGTCATCTAACTCACTCCAGAATTCTTCTTTCTCTTCCATCTCACACCCAACTTGTGGGGCATATGCGCTGATAACATTCGGCAATACACCTTCGATTTCCAGCTTCATACTCATCACTCTGTCCGACACTCTCTTCACCTCCAGCACACTCTTGACATACTCTTCCTTCAGAATTACCCCTAGCCCATTTCTCCTCCCATTCACACCATGGCAGAAGAGTTTGAACCCACCTCTGATACTCCTGGCCTTACTCCCCTTCAGCCTGGTCTCTTGCGCTCACGGTATGGCTACCTTTCTTCTTTCCATCATATCAGCCAGCTCTCTCTCTCTACCAGTCATAGTGCCAACATTCAAAGTTCCTACTCGCACCTCCACACTCCTACCCTTCCTCCTCTCTCGCTGCATCTGGACATGCCTTCCCCCTCTCCTTCTCCTTTGCCCAACAGTAGCATAGTTTCCACCGGCACCCTGCTGGTTAACAGTACCGGTGGCGGTCGTTGGTAACCCGGGCCTCGACCGATCCGGTATGTAAATTTTCTTTATGATCTGCATGTTTGATTTGGCAAAGATTTTACGCCAGATGCCCTTCCTGACGCAACCCGCCCCATTTATCCAGGCTTGGGACCAACACTAAGAATGCACTGGCTTGTGCATCCTCAGTGGTCGGGTTCTTTAGGACAAATACGGCAGCATGACAGATTACTTTAAACTGCTGCAGGCTACTGACAGGTTAATTATGTGTGTGTATATATATATATATATATATATATATATATATATATATGTAGGAAAAACACCTTGAATACATAGCTGTACAAGCTTGTTTCTTGCGTCGTGCACTCGTCAGCTGCTAATGTGATTCAACAAAGAAAACACACAGTTTACGTTGCCCCACGTCACGCCCCTAATTTCGGTGGACAGCAACCAATGAGAGGAGAAAACATTGAAACTATTACAACCAATGGGGTAGGTAGTTACCATGCACAGCAACAATGATGGGGTAGAAAACATTACAACCAATGGAGTAAGAGGCTGGGGCTTGTTTTGAAAAAGCATTTAAATGATCAGGGCACTGTTGAAATAGCCTACATTTAGAATATAACAAGGAAACGTCAAATGGGGTAAATCATGTCTCTCATATAGTGGGGTGGTGTTGGGGAACAGCTGGAAGGGCGGGCAGTTAAAATCTAAAAAAATACAACATCTGATGAATGTCACATGTATCATCTAATGGGGGGGGGATCTGACTCTCGTTCATATGGAGATATACTTCCAAACATTTCGGTCAGTGATCCCTGCCAGGTGGTATTCGGCCTACTGGACACACTGGTTGTTGGGTTTGTAGCCATGCAGTTGTCATACGTGGCCTTGTGATGCTTTCTTAAGTGCTGGAACAGGTTTGTAGCGTTGCCCCGTGTTGTAGCTGCGGTAGCAAGACATGTTCTGCACAATACCTGACTCTGTGCAGCATCATCTTTCCTAAATCCAAAATAGGTCCAGACAACTGACGTGCTGCTCCTCTTTGACACTATTTTGTTTCCTCTTCAGTGTTCGGTTGTGCCGAGGCCATGTTCACGAGATGGTAACGGTACTGCTAGAATCAAAGCGTAGCGTGGCAAGTTGTTTTCTTCATTTACTGCTCTCACTCGCATGTCACATGAGCGTAGGGTTGTGTGTGTGTACTTGAACCCCATATTACCTGGTGTTTCCCGCCCTCTGATTGGTTAGATTGTGGAACATAGAAAAAAAAACACCTTTTTTTTTAAATCGCACCCTTTGCAATTTGAAGATTGCGTACTGTTATATTGCGATGTTGGTTTGAATTGGATTAATCGTTCAGCCTACTGCATGCAAGCGTGTGATACAGGACCAGCGAGATTTCATGTAGATTTCATTTGGGAGCTTTCTCCAGTCTGCATATCCGTTTCATATCCTACCTGAAAAAACATTTGCAGATGCACCAAGTACAACAATGAGAGATACCGATGCAAGGTTTTGGTGAGTGGGGCCTTGTTGTGGAATAATCAACCTGTTTGATTTCCAGCGCTGGCATTTATTACCTTCCACTGGTGCAACCAGTCAGACTCTAAACTGTACATATAATAAGAATAGGAGACCCACTATTTTCTACTTCTTTTTTCTTGTTCATAATTTTATATCCTTTTTGTATGTTTTAGCTGTAATGTACTTTTCTGAATATTGGTGATCTACTTCCTGGTTCAGCTGGATGGAACCAGCAGCCTGTACTTACCATAGGTCAGGCCTAGTCAACTGGCGGCCCGCGGGCCAAATCCGGCCCGAGGATTTTTTCCCCGGCCCTTTGATCAATTTTTATGAGAACATTAAAAATTATAATGCATTTGGTGAGAAGGTGAGAGATGATCATAATATCTTAACAAGTAACTTCATTTTTTTTTCCATCTGCCAATGTATTGTAAGTTGTTTTGCATGTCTCTTTAATTGGGGTCTTTTGATCATCAGTATTGGTGATGGTGAGAAGTGATTCATTAGCTAAAATAAACGTAGCCTATATAAATGTATGAAATGGCTGCCCTATTTTGTATGTTACATAAACACATTGTTAATAAACGCTTTTGATACACAGTATTAAGGGTATTTAGATCTCATCATCACAACCTACAGAACCCACAACCTGACCAAACTGGAAGACGTGTGTACACGTGTGTTTGAATCTAGTTGTGTCTGTGTACAAATAGATGTTTGGTTCAGTGTAAACATGTGGTTCATTGAGTGTGTGTTTGTATGTATGTGAGCGTATATGATTTTCAGTGTGTATCGGTGAATGTGTGTATGTTTGTGTACTTATTTATTTCTGTATGTGTGTGCATGTGTGTTAACATGTACACTGGTTTGGTGTGAGTCTGCATTCAAAGCTGTTAATCTTTCGCGTGTGTTATCTGTTTACATGTGTGAGATGGTTGCTTGTGTGTGAGTGTGTGTCTGTGCATACACTTTTGGCTGTGAGTGTGTATTTGGGTTTGAATGTGTGTGCATTTAAGTATGTATGTGCAATTTTGTTGCATGCATGTATGTTTTCGTGTGTGTGTCTAAGATCATTGTACCAGTGAAATGAGAAGCAGGATGTACTCAGTGTTCACAGCAATGACACCTCACCCACAACTTCTTTTTTTTTATCCCTGGGAAAAAGCAACATGAGCTTGATCAGCAGTGGTGTTTGGTGTGTTGAAATAAACCTGCTCACTGCTGAGAACCAGAATGCTCATTCTGACCTTTATTTCCATGAGTTGAGTCTACTGTTGCACTTAGTACAGAAACACAACTGACAACTACGAGGTTCAGCTGGTTTTACTGTCTGTGTCTATTTGACGATGTCCCAGCCACGGTTGTGTGCGTATAGTTGTGTTGCCTCCTGTATCTAACCCTCACTCTGACTCTACATCCAGGTATCGCCAGGTGCTCCTCATCACCTCATCAACCGTCAACCAATCATCCAATTCCCATCAGCAGTGCAGTCTGCTATTTAAACCCCCACGTGTCTTCACTTCCCCGCCAGCTGGTTTAGTTTGTGTGTTGTAGCTACTTTGTGTTGATGCTTTTGTCTCTGTAGCTACTTTGTGTTGATGCTTTTGTCTCTGTAGCTACTTTGTGTTGATGCTTTTGTCTCTGTAGCTACTTTGTGTTGATGCTTTTGTCTCTGCAGCTACTTTGTGTTGATGCTTTTGTCTCTGCAGCTACTTTGTGTTGATGGTTTTGTCTCTGTAGCTACTTTGTGTTTGTAATGTCTGGCCCGTTTTTGGTTAAGTTTGCATTTGGACTATTTTGAGTTGTGTTTAGCCTTCCGTTTGTTTAGTTCTTTTGGGCAAGGGGGTCAAGGTAAGATGCCCATGGGCAAACACCCCATCACGTAGCTTACCTCTGTGAGACACACTAGGTTAGGAGCGGTTGCCATCTTCTGTCTTTAGGTTTGGTGCTTTTCAGCACTGTCAAGGGGGGTTACTTTTGTTGGTAGTTTATTGTTTTGGCAACCGTCCGGTTCCCTTGTCCCGTCATGGTGTTAATAAATATTTAAATTTGTATGTTTATGTCTCACTGTGTTGCACCCTCACCCCACCGTTACCCAGTGCACTAATTGTTGCACCCTCACCAGACCGAGGGACGTACCAGACGAATAATGAAACTGAGATGTGGTCATTTTGGCTGATTTACATCCAACCACACAGAAATAAGAGAAATAAATGGAATAAGGAAGTTCCACCCAACTAACCACAGGAGATATATCTGTCTCTGTACCAACAACCAGTTCACATACAGACTGACAGAAGACAGCAGCAAAAGAGGGACAGACAGACAGAGAGCAGAATGGCTGAGTTGAGGATGAGTGAAATATCGTTATTTCTGATAATACTGTTTCCTGCAGCAGGTAAGAACACATTTTAATGTATCTTAGATAACAGCTTATGGATAAATAACAACATTCAGCAATATTGTATAAATTTCCTCTTAACATGGAAACATTATTACATAATTTATGAATCCCTCTTCATTCTATGAGGATCGTTCATTATGATATTTAAAACATGCTGAATGGTTCATATAGTGAATTCCTGAAAGTCAAGATCTGAACTGCGTTATCTGCCAGTCTTCAAATATATCTTCACACCACCTGTGTTGGTACCAGCTGTGGTGTTATGTGGATTTTATTCATTTGGATCAATAATAAATATTTTCTCCTCAGCAGTTACCGGACAAAAATATCTCTACATCTACGGGAGAGATGGAGATGATGAGGTCACTCTGCCATGTACCAGTGTGAGACCAGGATCAGAAAACTGTTTCAGTACTACGTGGCTCTTCAATAACAAAGATGAGACACAAGTATTGGTTTCTGGTGGTCAAGTTAGAAGGAAGGACTTCACCAACTCCAGAGCAGACAGACTGAGTATTAGACCAAACTGTTCTCTGCTTATAAAGAAGGTGACAGGCGAGGACGCTGGTCGATACATCTGCCGACAAAAACCCCCAAACCAACCAAATGATGATTCTTACGTTCATCTTTCAGTTGTAAGCAGTGAGTATTTCCATTGTATCCTCTTCATCTTAATCCACATTCTTATAACTATTCAGAGCTGCTGCAGGACAGGTGGCAGTAATGACCACGGCAGTAATGTCTTAATGATGTTATAACTTTGTACCATGTGGCTGTCTTCCTCTACACACATCACCATCTTCTCCAGTGACTGGTCAGAAGACCGCTGACCGCCTGACGCTCTCCTGCTCTGTGTGGACATTTGAGCCGTCTATGAAGGTGGAGTGGGTGGAGGAGAAAGATAGTCAGATGAGCTGTGTTCCCAAGGAAAACACAGTGTATTTCTGTAACTCCACTATGATGCTTTCAACCACCCAGAAGAAGGAGACATTCAGCTGTCAACTGACTGGTTCTAACAACAGACTGACGACATTTGATTTCATCTTTCAAATCAGTGGTAAAGTATGATTTTGAGGTGTTCAAATGATGTCTTTTCACTTGGTCTGATAAACGGGACAATGTGACCTCTTTAGAGACGCCCCTGTTCATTGGGTATCATTGCTTCCTCTGTCCAGAAAACAAAGAGAAAGCAGAAGACGAGGAAAAAGAGACACGAGGCTCTGCCAACACAACTAACATGACAATTACACCAAGTAAGGACTTTACATCCCTTTACTAACTTGTTTCTCTCTCTCTCTCTCTCGCTCTCTCTCTCTCTCTCTCTCTCTCTCTGAGTGGATGGGGTGAGTGACTTCCCAACTTTTTGCCATCTTTATCTTTCATTGTAAATAGTGTGTATTGTAGGGTTTGCTTGTTTGGTGTGTGTGTATTTAGGCAGATTTTAGGGGGGTTGTGTGTGTTTGTAGTCGTGCTGGTCACCGGCATGGATGTGTCCAAACTGAGCAGGAAGCACGGCATTAAGCTCGTGCCGGCCTTCCCTTGTTCAGTGCAGCACTGCTCTCTGGCAGTGGGGCAGGTTGTGGGTTATAGCAGCATTAAGTCCGCTGCTCGGAGGAACAATGCGGTGGTCATATTTCTGGACAGCGTTGAAAAGGGGAACGTGGCGGTGGAGAACGGGATTGTGGTGAACGATACGTTCACATCTGTTCTGCCTCTCACCACACCGGTGAAAAAAGCGACTTTATCAGATGTTCCTGCGTTCATTAGAGATGAAGTGTTGACACGACAGTTATCTCGACACGGAAAAATAGTCTCCCAAGTAAGGAAAGTCTTCTCAGGCTGGAAGTCTCATTTAAAACATGTGGTGTCACACAGAAGGCAGCTACACATGATCCTGGACGACAGGAGGAGCTGATTGATTATGTTAATTTTGTAACAGCCGACAATATGAGACGTTACAGTTGTGGTAGAGAGGGACATCTCATCAGAGCATGTCCAGAGAAAAACTACATCAGGACAGAATGGTTCTAACAAGGCACCTGCTGGAAGAGGGGAACCTGGGCAACAGAACCAGACTGAGACGGGGACAGTGAGACAAGACAGCCAGGAAAGTGTGGAGGGACAGGAGGAGAAAGGTGAAGTACAGCAAGACAGTCAGGTGGGTGAGGATGGACAGGAGGAGACAGGTGAAGTACAGCAAGACAGGTGGATGAGGGGGAGACAGGTGAAGTACAGCAAGACAGTCAGGTGGGTGAGGATGGACAGGAGGAGACAGGTGAAGTACAGCAAGACAGGTGGATGAGGGGGAGACAGGTGAAGTACAGCAAGACAGTCAGGTGGGTGAGGAGGGACAGGAAGAGACAGGTGAAGTACAGCAAGACAGTCAGGTGGGTGAGGATGGACAGGAGGAGACAGGTGAAGTACAGCAAGACAGGTGGATGAGGGGGAGACAGGTGAAGTACAGCAAGACAGGTGGATGAGGGGGAGACAGGTGAAGTACAGCAAGACAGGTGGATGAGGGGGAGACAGGTGAAGTACAGCAAGACAGTCAGGTGGGTGAGGAGGGACAGGAAGAGACAGGTGAAGTACAGCAAGACAGTCAGGTGGGTGAGGAGGGACAGGAAGAGACAGGTGAAGTACAGCAAGACAGTCAGGTGGATGAGGAGGGACAGGAGGAGACAGGTGAAGTACAGCAAGACAGTCAGGTGGATGAGGAGGGACAGGAAGAGACAGGTGAAGTACAGCAAGACAGACAGGTGGATGAGGGGGGACAATTGTTTTATTGTCAATGAAAGTTTTTTTTGATTATTCGGGTGCTCTTCTGTTATGGGTACTTACAAGATCATTAACTAAAAATGACTTATTAGTTAGCGACCTGATGTTTAATAAAGCCATTTTTATTGTCCGAGGTGCATGGCTCTGTGGGGGACTGATAATTGAAGCTTGAACTGGTAATAAATTGTTTAGATCCCTGTATGTTATGGGGAGAGGTGTGGTATTGTATGAGGGAGTCGGGAGTTGCAGAGAAGGATGTAGGAGTGTTGCAGGATATGTATGAGGGGAGTGTGACAGTGGTGAGGTGTGTGGTTGGAGAGACAGATGGGTTCAAGGTGGAGGTGGGATTACATCAAGGATCGGTTCTGAGCTCTTGTTTGCAGTGTTGATGGACAGGTTGACGGACGAGATCAGGCAGGAGTCTCCGTGGACTACGATGTTTGCGGATGACATTGTGGTCTGTAGCGAGAGTAGGGTGCAGGTTGAGGAGAGCCTGGAGAGGTGGAGGTATGCACTGGAGAGAAGAGGAATGAAAGTCAGTAAGAGCAAGACAGAATACATATGTGTGAATGAGAGGGAGGACAGGGGAATGGTGAGGATGCAAGGAGTGGACATGAGACAAGACACATGACAGTTGAGTAAACTCATGTCTAAGACAACATTTGCATAGCACCGACACTGAGTGCATGTCCAGGCATGCTTGGACTGACCACAACAGCTTGCTTTGTGGGCGATATACCAGCAGACTTAAAATATGACGGGAAATCACAAAAACTGGTTAGATCTACAAAACGGTACGTGATAGCAATATTTTAAGGTGGTTTTCGTGATCAGCAGCCCACAATCCATAAAATACACCCAGAAGTGTTCAGGAAGCAAAATCTTTGTGGTCCAGTGTCAGCCATGGATGGAGACATTTTGTGAGAACCAAGCTGTTACAGACATGGTGTCTGTCCAATGAGACAAATGAGATTTCTGCTGCAATGCAAAAGTTTCACATGTATTGCAGACACCAGATTTGAAAAGGTTTTCAGATGATCTTTTATTCTTTCATTCTTTTCTCTGGTGGCACAATATTTCACTTGAGTCTCCTCTTTCATTCTTTCATTCAGGAAATCCAACACCAACAAAAATGACATCAGCCACTACAGCAGTGACCAACGGTTCAAAAGGTATCTCATTCTTTCATCTTTCACCCTTTCTTTCTGTCTAGCTTGCTTTCTCTCTTCACTCATTTTCCACTCACTACCTATTAGATCAACTCAAACCTTTCAGCAGATGCACTTTAAGATAGGACACACACACACACACACACACACACACACACACACACACACAGACAATATATGAAAACAGGATGAAGAGGCTACAACTCAACCAAGACCTTAAATTCCTTGATCTAAATAAAACATAATCCATTGTAGATCAGTTTAAAATCCATACAACCCTAGGGGCATCCAGGTAGCGTAGTGGTCTATTCCATTGCCTACCAACACGGGGATCGCTGGTTCAAATCCCCGTGTTACCTCCAGCCTGGTTGGGCGTCCCTACAGACACAATTAGCCATGTCTGCGGGTGGGAAGCTGGATGTGGGTATGTGTCGTGGTCGCTGCACCAGCGCCTCCTCTGGTCGGTCGGGGCACCTGTTTGGGGGGGGAGTGGGAACTCGGGGGAATAGCGTGATCCTCCAACACACTGCATCCCCCTGGTGAAACTCCTCACTGTCAGGTGAAAATAAGCGGCTGGTGACGCCACATGTAGTATCTGAGGATGTGGTAGTCTGCAGCCCTCCCTGGATCGGCAGAGGGGGTGGAGCAGCAACCGAGACGGCTCGGAATGGTGGGGTAATTGGCCGGGTACAATTGACAATTGGGGAGAAAAAGGGGGGAAAATGTATACAAACCTCTATAAAAGTTATGAAAAGACATTTTAATTATCCTAAAAATACTGCAGCTATTAAAAAATGTGAGAAACAGAAACACATGTGCAGTTGCATTCAGCAACAACTATGAACACAGTTTTAGCTCTAACAGAGCAGAAGTTTCTGTAGTAATGCACTCTTTTGTGCAACTCTACTACTACAGCTCGTTTAGTACAGTCCCATGATGACTGTATCGTCCAGCAGGGGGCAGTGATGTCCTACAGGTAGATCAACACCAGTGTCTCGAAGGACATCACGACCACAGATGTCAGGGCGATGAGACTGTATTCTGTCAGTTCTGTCTGTCCAGTGATGGAGGATTTCTTGGGCATCAGGACGATAGAGGAGAGTTTGAAGCAGGAGGGGACTTCACACAGCTCCAGTGATCTGTTGCAGATCAGTGTGAAGATGGGGCCAGCTGCTCAGCACAGACTTTAAGACAGGAGGGTGATACACGCCATCTGGGCCTGGTGCCTTCCTGATCCTCTGTCTCTGGAAGAGCTGACCCACATCCGCTTCACAGACTGTCAGTGCCAGAGGGGGGAGAGGAAGGTTGGTGGCAGGGGGTGCAGTTGGTTGTGTAATGTCTGAGTTGGAGTGTGTGAGGGGTGTGAAAGTGATCAAACAAACCTGCAGTAAAACACATTCAAGTCGTCAGCTAGTTGGAGGTTCTCTACTGTGTGTGTGTGCGGGGGGGGGGGGGGGGTTCCTGTAGTTTGTGGTGTCCTCCTGCAGGCGTCTCCACACAGACACAGGATCAAATTTAAATAATTCATCATTATGATTATTATGATCATCATGATGACCATTAGGCAGTTTTGGTGCCCCTCCGGCACTTCGTGCCCTACGCACCACAGAATAGAGATCGTACAGTGCAATGACAATTTGCTCATGAGTGCAAAATGTATTCTGCAGCTCATTACAAGGATACACAACCAGAATATCTTTACTGGGTTGGTAGTGGATTTTAGCTGCACAGCCCACAAGAAGAAGCTCCAGAAATATTTTACCTGATTTAGTTTTGCCGTCATGTGATGTGTTTTTGTTTTTGCTCTTTTTTCCTCCACAGATTCTTCTGTCCTGACTGCCAACTTAGTGACTGTGGGTTTGGCCCTTTTCTACGTAATTGTAACTGCAGTCATCGTGTACAGGTGGAGAGCTAAAGGTAATGATATTTACAGGTGAACATTTGATAGTCATGAGAAAGACGTTGTAATTTCAGGATATAAACTCCTCTCACTTGTTTTATTTTTTCCAGGGAATCAAACAGCACGTGATGGAGATGATGTGAGTTTTACTATTACAAATTCAACAGAACCAAGGCTGTAAAATGCTGTAGCAAAATGGTGTATTGTGGTTTTTATTTGTTTTGTTTTGTAACTCCCTGTGTTGAAAGGTTAGCATGATATTTCCTGTTTAGACCAACTGATGTGATAATGTTTGTTCCTATAATACTGCAAGACGCTTCAGAAGAGGTCAGAGAGCATATGCTGTTTTATATCTTTACTATAACTCTGTGTGTGTGTGTCTCACAGAGAGTTTGAGTTTTAAAGAACCTTTATTTAACATATGCTCACTATCCCAGTGTCACCAGCAAAATCTACTGGAAAAAAAATGAATGCACAGACAAGGAAATCATAGAAAACGAATAATACTTGAATAAAATGAGTAATAATAAAATATCATAATTAAACATTAATAAATAAAAAATAATCATGAAAAATAACTAGAAAGCAATGATCCCAAACAAAAAGGAAAACAAGCTACCCATTATACAGCACCAGACTGGTTAACCAAACACAGAGCTGTACATCTGTACATCTATACATCTCCACCTATCACAGAGCAGATGATGATGTAACACCATTGCTGCTCCAGATCACACATGTCACTCATCAGTTTGGAGAATCTAAAATCAGCCCACACCCTGGCCCTCACCGAACCCACAAACGATGAGGTAACCTCTCGATTAGAATAATTTTCTATTTTACTGTTTCTGCTTTTATTAATAATATAAATACACCCTGTGGATCCACCACCCACGGGGATGAGCACTGGGGTAGGGTGCAATGCAGACCAGGCGCCAGGCAAAGGCAGGGACCGGGGTGTGCCGACTCCCAGCATCACAGACTGGTGCTCAGGATGTGGCATGTCACCTCTCCAGCACCCTCCAGGTTGGGGATGAGTTATTGCCTCAAGTGAAGGAGTTCAAGTATCTTGCAGTCTTGTTCACGAGTGAGGGTAGGATGGAGGAGGAGATTGACAGGCGGATTGGTGCAGCATGAGCAGTAATGCGGACATTGTACCGGACCGTTGTGGCAAAGAAGGAGCTGAGCCGGGAGGCAAAGCTCTCAATTTACCAGTCAGTCTTCGTTTCAACCCTCACCTATGGTCATGAGATCTGGTAGTGACCGAAAAAGTGAGATCGTGGATACAAGCGGCTGAAATGAGTTTCCTCCGTAGGGTGTCTGGGCTCAGCCTTAGAGATAGGGTGAGGAGCTCAGACGTCCGGAGGGAGCTGGGAGTAGAGCCGCTGCTCCTTCGTGTCGAAAGGAGCCAGTTGAGGTGGTTCGGGCATCTGATTAGGATGCCTCCTGGGCACCTTCCTTTGGAGGTTTACCGGGCATGTCCAACTGAGAGGAGACCCCGGGGTAGACCCAGAACTCGCTGGAGGGACTACATGTCCAGTCTGGCCTGGGAACGCCTGTGGATCCCCCAGGAGGAGCTGGAGGGTGTTGCTGGGGAGAGAGATGAGAGAGATATATAAAAGTTTCTTTAAAATGTGCTTCTAGTAACAGAACAGTGTTAAGATGCTAGTAAGCAGACTTTTGTTTGACTTTTGCAATGAAAACACTGCATGTCACCATGGACTGATCTGAAAAGCCTACAGGCATAATCCTGCTTCTTTAAAAATACTAAAGTGATCTCTAAAAGAATAGAAACAATCTAATCGTGCCATAGTAAAAGCCTTTTCTCTCCTATGAACCCAGGTGTACTGTCTAACTTCCTCATTAACTAAACTGTGAGTTACTGTCAACTGCTTTACTGCACGTCTGTAGGCAGCAAGAAGTTCAATATGATTCCTGTCTACATTATCATTTTCTGTGCAGTTAAAATCCCCTCCCAGAAATAAAACCTCTTCAGGCCCACACTGATTTAAAACCACACTGAGGTCAGTTAAACACCGAACTCTGTCAGGCCCTGTATTTGGATCATATATATTAAAAAAAAATTTTTTTTTAAAAACTCATAGTAAAGGTCTCATGTTTGACTCAAACTACCTCTGACTATTTCTTCTACCACATAAGATTGTGGTAGAAAGTTTTTAGAAAAGAGGAGCACCACTGCTCCTCTTTTCTAAAAATGTTCGGAGTAGAGCCGCTGCTCCTTTGCTTTGAAAGGAGCCAGTTGAGGTGGTTCGGGCTTCTGATTAGGATGCCTCCTGGGCGCCTTCCTTTGGAAGTTTACCGGGCACAGCCAACTGGGAGGACATGCTGGGGTAGACCCAGAACTCACTGGAGGGACTATATGTCCAATCTGGCCTGGGAACGCCTTGGGATCCCCCAGGAGGAGCTGGAGGGCGTTGCTGGGGAGAGGGACATCTTGAGTGCCCTACTTAGCTTGCTGCCACCGTGACCCGACCCCGGAGAAGCAGCTGATGATGAATGAATGAATGGAGCACCACTGCTCCACTAGTTTTACTTAAATGACTTAAAACAGCTTCACCATCCCCTCCTTCTTCCAGTCAAGTGTCATTCCTGATGTCACCATGTGTTTCCTGGACAAACATGACATCAGGGAGCTTTAGCTTTATAAGTTCAGAAAGACATGCCCTCTTTCTCACGTCTCTTGCTCCATTTAGATTAAGTGTAGAGACTTTGACGTTGGCCATCGAGGCTGATGGGAGAAAAAACACACGATTACAGAACAACATTAACCAGAACAGGAAATGATGTCTTATACTGGTTCTGACTCTTCATGCTGTATTTCCTGTTTGATTTTCAGAACCATTTTCTTTAACCTGTAGGCCTCTGGATCAGTGTAGCCTCCTTTTTCTTTTCTTCTCATCTGGGATTTAACAGAATACAGAAACATTTCTTTATCTGCAAAAAAATCCTAAATTTGACGTTTCTCACGATTTTTGTCTGTTGCAAGAACTTCTTAATCTGGTGTGCATCATAGTTCTCTTGCTTTGTTGCAACAGACAACCGGGAGGTGGTGTGTGTCTGGCTGTTTACACCACAATCCTCCTCCTCCATCCTAAACTCAGCTTCACACAGCTGTACCTCCTGCTGCTTTCTGTTTAGTACAGGTACCTGGCTGTCTATGCCACAGTCCCCTTCCTCCTCCTCCTCCATACTCAACAGTGGTTCCTCCTGCTACCTGCCTCTCCCCCCTGTTATTGCTCCTTTATCGGCTTGAGAGCCACTTGTTTTAGCTGACTGCTTTCTCCTCAGAAGAAGGAACCTTACAGATGTTTTTCTCCTCCATCAAATCCTCGTCGCTGCTCAACACCACACCTTCTGCAGCTCTACCTGTAGTGTTTGATGCCACCGCCTGTTCACCTTGAACCTCTTTTTCATCATTTACATTTTTCTTTCCAGACTTTTCACTCTGTTTGGGTGGTTCAGTTTTGTCAGCGTAGTCTGGACTCTGTTCCTTTTCTGTTGTCTCTTCGCTGCTCTGCCTGGTTTTACTCTGTTTGTTTCCTCTCACTTCTTCACTCTGTGTTTTGTCATCAGAGGAGTGTTTCTCAGGACATGTCCAAACCAAATGACCCGCTCCTCCACAGCCAAAACACTTCCAAGTCCCAGAGTTTACAAAAATCACATAACACACAACTGCTTTGTCTACAGTATCGAGAAAAATCACCACAGCGCCGTTCATTCTAGCAGCAGATTTAATGCTGCTGTGACCCACAACCTCCCCGACTGCCAAAACACAATCCTCCACCGAACAAGGAAAACCAGGCAACATTTTAAAGCCAAGTTTCCTGGTGAGTTTGGTGAACTCCATACTGGCATTTAACATACCGACCAGCAAACGCTGGCTGACCACAATCACACACACACACAACCCCCGAAAACCTAAACTTATAACTTTCTACAGAATAGAATAGAATAGAATGTCTAAATGTCTGAAATCATGTGAGGTGTGGTTGTGTTTTATTCTGATGCAGGGGAAAACTATTTGTCTAAATAAAAACCAAGGAATAGAATAGAACTACTATCAGAAGCAGATGCTACTCCTATTAATTATGTTTCTGTTACTACCACCTATATTATTACCATTACTACTATTATTCTTCCTACTTCAGCTACCTGCACTTGTATTACCATGTCAGTCGCTTCTACTTAAGCTGCTGTCAGTGCTGCAACAAGTCCCTCTACTGACACCACTGCATACTGGACACCTGTCAAGGCAACCTGTTTTGTCTTCCACATTTCATTTTGGATAGAATAGAGTAAAATGGAGAGATATAAAATAGAATAAGGACAATGATTCAGTACAACTCTGTGTGCCTCTGACCAACATTGAGCTGAACATGTGCCCTAAACTGTGCAGGCTGATCCCAGTGATGGTCTCCCCACCACCTCCGTCATCTGAGAAGAAGAAGCAGAGCAGGGCTGAAGGACAGGTAAGCCGTCTGATATGGATTCTCTATAGAGGAGACACAGGGAAGAGTGCCAGACAGTATTTAGTCCCAGGTTAGTGGGACACACTATCACCTCCAGACATGATGGCCACAACTTTTATGCTATCTGAGCATTTGTTCCTGGTGTTAGCTGTTCACCATTGTCAGGTAAAACCCATGAAGGTCATTCATTTGTAAATGATGACAAAGACATTCAACCGAGAGAGACATTTTGTATTGTTTTGTGTGTGCTTGTGTAATGTCATGGGCTGTTGTGTTTGAGCGATGTGTAATTTGGTGTTGTGTCCTCTCGTGTCATGTGGTGTTTGGTTGTATTGTTTTTTCTTTTGTGTCATTGTGTGTTGTGACGTGTAGTGTTGTGTCACCTTGTGTGGTGTGCTCTTCTGTCCTACAGGATCTGGGTGGTGGTGATGAGGATGAAGTGACGTATCACACTGTGAGAACTCCTCCTTCCTCTGAACTTCCTCCTTCATATGAGACGCCATGCAGTCGTCACATCTCTGCATTGATGGCTTCATGCTCCTGACGATGCTCCTGTCCACATTCCCAACTTGTCAGTGGTTGGTCAGCCTCTCCACATCTGGTCTGTGATCCATATTTGTCACTGGCTGTATTCACAAAGATGAAAGAAGCTTAACATGTGTTCCTTTCTTGTTCTACCTGATCAAGTGAAAGTTTTGGTCAGTCAGTCTCATTCATCAGATCTGCTGATTAAATAATCCCTGATTTGTTTTCTACACATTTGTTGTGGTACAACCAATTTTGCATCTCTCCTGGTATTCTGTGTTTTGTCAAGCTACACTGGCTTGTGCATGGTACATTGTTATGAAGACAGCTTGCATTAGTAATGCTTATTCAAAAGCCATAAGCTCTTTGGTAACCTCAGTATGACAGTGTGTAAAAATGTGAAATCCTCCTACCTGATCGCATCAGTGCTCTGCCATTCTTCACACTGTAGGTGTTGTGTAAAAAAAGAGATGTGGTTTGATGTTCTTCTCACAGAGTGTTAATTTGCATAAGTATATGTGTAAATACTGCTTCAGATGCAGCCCAGTTGTGAGAACCCCTCAGTTTTCATGGTCATTAAGTTTTACTGTCACATTTATTAAAAACTGACAGTATGACACCAAATTATGACCGTTCACCAACAAAGACTGTTTTCATATGCAATGGAAAACATGGTTAAGTCTATCATTTGTTACTTGCTGAATTTAGTTTATTGGTTAGATATCATAATTGTAATCCAATCAAACAATTAAAAGCTTAATTTCAAATCGGTTATTTTTGTTTTCACTTTTACCACTGATTATTTACGATAGATGAGGGAATAAAATTGACAATTCGACATGTTTGTAGTTTTACATGTTATTTTACGCTATATAATTATTCTTTTAATGAGTACTTGTAGAATGTATTGTTAAAGAAGTCTTTGGGACAGTGTTTTATTTGTCCACAAGAGGGCAGAGTGACACAAAAAGAGGCACAGCCATAAAAGCAGACCCACCAAATATAAAACTGTAACGTACATAAAGGAAGCTTATTAGTTTAATTAATGACAATTTTGGGCATCAAACAATCATGTTCAGACATGCTGTTGAGTTAAGAGATGGATGTGTTTCCTGTTTGTAGTTTATGAACAGTCATATTTTATTGTTGTTGATGTTACTTGTGTAATAGTGTTTAGCTTTTTATGATTAAATAAAGTATTGTAGGTTGGCTCTAAGTGTGCGGGTGTGAAAATGTATCTGTTCCTATTAAATCAATGATTTTAATCCTCGTGGACCAACTTTCCCGAGGCTTCACTTGACGCTCACTTGATTGGCAAATGTATCAACCACAAAGACTTGACGCATGCTCAGTAACCCAGGTAAGAAACTCCGAGAAGGTTGAATCAGTTCATCTGGACACAACGTTTATTGACAGACACGTCTCATCCCTCAACTAAGTGACATAATAACCCAGGTAAGAGAGTCGGGTCATTTTTAGCGTTTTTGTTCACATGTCTCATACTATACATGCCACTCTATTCAGTCCTCTTGTCCCTGCCAGGGGACAACGGCGCCTTTAAAATGACGTCACACGCGGGAGGGGGGACCTTGCGAACGTGGCTGGGACGCTACAAAATGGCTGCCATCTCAGTAACAGCGTTTTGTGGAAAAAAAGTAGGCATGGTATTCATAAATAAAACATTTTCTAATGTTATATTTTGATTGTTTCGAGTACGTAAACGTCTCAGGAATATCTGAGTGAGTTTTAAGAGCTGAGCTTCATTTTCGTTTGCAAGCCGCTAATTTATATTTGTCCTATATTGGGCCTCGTATCAGTCGTTACTATGGGCACATTTGTTCATACACACCCATGAATTGAGACACCGATTGGCTCACACTGATGTCTTTGCAGGCCTGGGTGATTGCTCGTTGCAAGAGGTAGACAATAGATGTTAGGAGGAAGGAATTACTAATAACCATCATGCTTTGCTACTGCTCTCAGACAAACGTGGGGGCTAAAAATGCCATGGGTGTGTACGAACAGATTTGCCCATAGTAACGAGTGATACACGAGGCCCCAGTTTGTACTTAACATTTGTTTCTCATTGTTTTCAGCAGGCAGCTCTATGACGGAGGCAGAGAGGATCCTTAACAGAATCACTGAGGGAGATTCTGACATGGAGTTATCAGAGGATGAGAGTCCAGAGAGAGTATGAGACAGAAGAGGGTGAAAGTTCAGATGAGGAGGACCCAGATGAGGTGGGCCAAAACCAACACGTAGGGTTCTGAGGTTTTTATTTAATCAGTGCAAAATTGGAAGGATAACCTCCAGAGATGTATTCCAGGAAATAGATCCCAACATGTTATTTTTGAACCTAATGGAACAATTAATGAGGGAATTTTTTTTAAACATTCATTAGAACAGGGGTGGACAGAAAGGGCCAGTGTGTGGGTGCAGGGTTTTGTTCCAACCAAGCAGTTACACACCTGATCCCACTGATCAACCAGTAGAGTCTCTGCTGAGGAACTTGACTAGGAGACACAGGTGTGTAACTGCTTGGTTGGAGCAAAAACCTTCACACACACACACTGGCCCTTTCTGGATAAGATTGTCCACCCCTGCATTAGAAGGATGGACGCATGAAACAAAGTGTAAAAGTGTTCTCAAGTGAACTATCCCTTTTAACATTTCTATAACATGTTAATTGTTCTAAATGATTGATTGTGCTTTGTCTTTCTCAGTCAAAGCTGTCTACTTACATGTAGCTTTGATGGCTAAACAACAAAATGGTGAAAGGTGAGAGTTAACAGTGAGGTGTACTGTGACGTCTAGAGGCCTTTACACACCGGAGACGTGATAAATAACCGGCACGAAATTAAGCATTTTCGTGTCGGTTATTAGTCACATACCCATCATCTTATTGTATTATTTTACAGTTTCATTCTCTATTCATGAATGCATCCCGGCATCTTATTAAACCTGACGACTAAGATGAGTCCTGACTCTTCTGCATTTAATGGATGGAGTTTGGCTGGCTGCAGTGTTCGAATTACACCGAGGCTTTCAGGGGTACTCACCTATGTAGTGTTTTGTGTGCGTGTGTTTGTGCTGGAGCTCAATATTTCAATATGATGTCATCAACACAAACAGTTCCACTATGCACTTTGGGAGGCCCCAGTGTGTGCACATGTACATTATTGTACTGTACTGTACATTACATCCAATTATAAGGGGATGCGCACCACTAGGCGCACCACTAGGGGGTGCCAGTGACACATAGAAAAGGGGCACTCCTGAACTTTGTCACTAGGTATGCCATGGGCAGAACCAGGTATGCCGGGCACTCCCGGGCGCCAGCGTACCTCGAACCCAGGCTGGCTGTTAAATTGGTGTTGATACACACAATGAGAACAGTACAGTCAGTTACAAATGGTGAACATGGGTTTTTCAACACATTAATTACACTTCACTTTTTACAGGGGGTGGGACAAATGTTCTTCTTCGACTGTGATAAAGTCCTCGTTCCCTGACCGGGAATCGAACCCGGGCCGCGGCAGTGAGACCGCCGAATCCTAACCACTAGACCACCAGGGAGACAGCAGAAGGGGAAATGCACACAAATGAAATTCGCAACAAATGGTGAGTAAATCATTGTTTTTATATTAAATGGAATTTGATTTCATGGGGGAGGGGGCATTCAACACACTGCATCAAATGCGACTCTACAAAGTAGAATTTAAGTCGACTAAATACCTCTGTCCTGCAGAGTAGACGTGTATAGACTTTACAACAGCGTCACCTAGTGGACTCCCGGGCAATAACGTTGACGTGCAGTGGCACAGTTGGTGTATGAAGAGTTGAACTGAAAGGATTTGAAATCTCCCCCCGTATGGTACCGTCCACCACACTGGAAGAGAAGAGAATAAATGATAATAAATAATGGTGGCATGTTAACAGGATACAGCTCAGTGGAGGCACCTTTTTGGGTGTAATATTTTGTTAATAGTTGTGCTTATCTAATCCCTGGTGTTTAATTATAATTACAATTATAGAATTATAATTATAATTTATGGGCATAATATATTTGAATATCCTGGGTTTGAGCTCCGGGGTAGTCCAAACTTTGGGGTTCGTCTGGAGTCGTCCACTGTGTCGAGTTTGCATGTTCTCCCCGTGTGTGCATGGGTTTCCTCCCACAGTCCAAAGACATGTAGGTCAGGTGACTCGACCCTACTAAATTGTCCCTAGTTTTGAGTGTGTGTGTGTGTGTGTGTGTGTGTGTGTGTGTGTGTGTGTGTGTGTGTGTGTGTGTGTGTGTGTGTCGGACCTGTGATGACCTGGCGGCCTGTCCAGTGTGCCTTCCCACCTGCTGCCCAGTGACTGCTGGGATAGGCTCCAGCATCCCTCGCCCCTGAGAGCAGGATAAGTGGTTTGGATAATGGATGGATGATATATGTGAATAACGTAGTGTGTTCTGTTTATCAGCTTCAAACTGGATACTATACATACGACGTTCCCTTTGGCAACATAACGTTTCTCTTCTCTTCCGGTCTGGTCGGACGGTACCATAAGGGGGAGAAGATTTCAAATCCTCTCAGTTCAACTCTTCAAACACCCACCAAATGTGTCGCTGCATGTCATTGTTATTGCCCCCGTAGTCCACTTGGAGGCGCTGTTGTTAAAACACAATGCTTTAGTTGCTTTTTTGTTGCAATTACATGTGTGGGTTATCTTCCTTCTGTTACCTCCCTGGCGGTCTAGTGGTTAGGATTCGGTGCTCTCACCGCAGCGGCCCGTTGTAAAAAACGCTTCAACTTGAATGAAAGAAGAAATCTCTGTCTTATTCCCCCTTAAAAAGTGAAATCTAACTGCTGCATCGTGAAGCACAAGTTCCAAGTGTGTAGTTCACAACTGGACCATGGAAGAACTGAGGAGTTTTTCAGTAATCCTGTCTGGATTATGTACAACGTAGACAACCAAGCACTTCTACCTCATTAAAATACACGTGTGTGGCACAATGTGTAATTCATTAGTTGTTTGTGAGGGTGTCACGTAGAGAGGTATGTGAAACATAGAGCGTTCCACTTACCATGTGGACCTTTTTCAGGGACAGAGAGACATAATGTCAAAGAGAGGGAGAGAGGAAGAGATCACGCTTGGTGGAGGGCATTGATTATGAACAGAAAAACTGTGCTGAATTTCCCGTCATCCCCAGTGTGTGTACGTATACTGATATTACACTTTTACTGTGGCTTCATCACACAGCTGACACATAACCACCATCAACCTAGTCATCAACCTTTTGTGGACCTTCTCTCTTTGAAATGCAAGCATCTTCTGCGTAGGATTTCGTTTGCGAGCAGAGCGAGGAAGCTCTTCTTCTTCCATACCGTTATGAGAGGCATCTATCTGCTGGTCTGGGTCTCTTTTGTCTAGATATAATTTCACTGGTGGTTTCATTTCTGTTGAAGGAGTACAACTACCTTAGACCATCATATCGGAGTGGGTTTGGCCATCAATCAGTAGCGTGGCAGGACCGATGAGGTGAAAGTCTTACTGTAGCATCCCCGGCTGAATGAGGGTCTAGAGTCTCAACTGATGTTGCAGGAAGGTTTTATTTGCTAAACTTCCTCATGAGCCATACTCTTCACAAATACACCGTAAAAACTATAATGAAGAGAAAAATAGACTACTACTACTTTCGGTGCTCCCGTTAGGGGTTGCCACAGTGGATCATCAGTTTCCATCTCTTCCTGTCCTCTGCATCTTCCTCTGTCACACCAGCCACCCGCATGTCTTCCCTCACCACATCCCTAAGCCTCCTCTTTGGCCTTCCTCTTCTCCTCTTCCCTGGCAGCTCCATATTCAGCATCCTTCTCCCAATATACCCAGCATCTCTCCTCCACACTTGTCCAAGCCATCTCAATCTTGTCTCTCTTGCTTTGTCTCCAAACCATCCAACTTGAGCTGTCCCTCTAATATACTCGTTCCTAATCCTGTCCTTCTTCATCACTCCAAATGAAAATCTTATCATCTTCAAATCAGCCACCTCCAGCTCCGCCTCCTGTATTTTCGTCAGTTTCACTGTCCAAGCCATATGAAATATTTGGTCTCAACACCGTCTTGTAAACCTTCCCTTTAACTCTTGCTGGTACCCTTCTGTCACAAATCACTCCTGACACTGTTCTCCACCCACTCCACCCTGCCTGCACTCTCTTCTTCACCTCTCTTCTGCACTCCCCGTTACTTTGGACAGTTGACCTTAAGGATGCACCGATACCACTTTTTTTCAGACCAAGTACAAGTACTTAGGTTTGCATACTTGCCAATACCGAGTACAGATATGAGTACTTAATAATGTCATTACATTTGTAATGGCATTACACGTCCTTCTGGCCTTCTCTATGTTACTTCTTAATCAACATTCTCAAAGCAAACATTGCATCTGTGATGCTCATTCATAGCATGAAACCATACTGCTGTTCGCTAATCATCACCTCTCCTCTTAACCTAGCTTCTATTACTCTTTCCCGTATCTTTATGCTTTGGCTGATCAACTTTATACCTCTGTAGTTGCTACAGTTCTGCACATCGCCCTTGTTCTTGAATATTGGTACCACTATGCTTCTTCTCCGCTCCTCAGGCATCCTCTCACTTTCCAAGATTGTGTTAAACAATCTAGTTAAAAACCCCACTGCCATCTCTCCTAAACATCTCCATGCCCCCACAGGTATGTCATCAGGACCAACTGCCTTTCCAATCTTCATCCTCTTCATAGCTGCCCTCACTTCCTCCTTGCTAATCCACAGCACTTCCTGATTCAGTAGCCCCACATCATCCAACCTTCTCTCTCTCTCATTTTCTTCATTCATCAGCCCCTCAAAGTACTCCTTCCACCTTCTCAGCACACTCTCCTTTCTTGTCAGCACATTTCCATCTCTATCCTTGATCACCCTAACCTGCTGCACATCCGTCCCAGCTCGGTCCCTCTGTTTAGCCAATCGGTACAATTTCTTTTCTCCTTCCTTAGTGTCTAACCTGTCATACAACTACTCCTTTGCCTTTGCCACCTCTCTTCGCTTTATGCAGCATCTCCTTGTACTCCTGTCTACTTTCTTCATCTCTCCGACTATCCCACTTCTTCTTTGCCAACCTCTTCCTCTGTATAATTTGCTGTACTTCCTCATTCCACCACCAAGTCTCCTTGTCTTCTTTCCTCTGTCCTGATGACACACCAAGTACTTTCCTAGCTGTCTCCCTCACTATTTCTGCAGTGGTTACCCAGCAGTACGGCAACTCTTCACTACCACCCAGTGTCTGTCTTAACTCCTGCCTGAACTCCACACAACAGTCTTCCTTCTTCAACTTCCTCGATTTGATATTTGGCTCTGCCTTCGCTCACTTCCTCTTCTTGGTCTCCAAAGTCATCCTACAGACCATCATCCGATGCTGCCTAGCTACGTTCTCCCCGTCACCACCTTGCAGTCTCCAATCCGCTTCAGATATCACCTTCTACATAAGATGTAGCCCACCTGTGTGCACTTTCCTCCACTCTTATACGTCACCCTGTGTTCCTCCCTCTTCTTGAAATATGTATTCACCACAGCCATTTCCATCCTTTTCACAAAATCCACCACCATCTGTCTACATTTTTTCTCCTTGACACCATACCTCCTCATCACCTCTGTTCCCTTCACCAACATGTCCATTGAAGTCTGCTCCAATCACCACTCTCTCCTCCTTGGGTCCCCTCTCCACCACGTCATCTAACTCAATCCAGAATTCTTCTTTCTCTTCCATCTCACACCCAACTTGCGGGGCATATGCGCTGATAACATTCGGCAATACACCTTCGATTTCCATCTTCATACACATCATTCTGTCTGACACTCTCTTCACCTCCAGCACACTCTTGACATACTCTTCCTTCAGAATGACCCCTACCCCATTTCTCCTCCCATTCGCACCATGGCAGAAGAGTTTGAACCCACCTCTGATACTCCTGGCCTTACTCCCCTTCGGCCTGGTCTCTTGCGCTCACGGTATGGCTACCTTTCTTCTTTCCATCATATCAGCCAGCTCTCTCCCTCTACCAGTCATAGTGCCAACATTCAAAGTTCCTACTCGCACCTCCACACTCCTACCCTTCCTCCTCTCTCGCTGCATCTGGACATGCCTTCCCCCTCTCCTTCTCCTTTGCCAAACAGTAGCATAGTTTCCACCGGCACCCTGCTGGTTAATAGTACCGGTGGCGGTCGTTGGTAACCCGGGCCTAGACCGATCCAGTATGTAAATTTTCTTTATGACCTGCATATTTGATTTGGCAAAGATTTTACGCCAGATGCCCTTCCTGATGCAACTCTCCCCATTTATCCGGGCTTGGGACCGGCACTAAGAATGCACTGGCTTGTGCATCCTCAGTAGCCGGGTTCTTTAGGACAAATACGACAGCATGACAGATTACTTTAAACTGCTGCAGGCTACTGACAGGTTAATTATGTATATATATATATGTAGGAAAAACACCTTGAATACATAGCTGTACAAGCTTGTTTCGTGCGTCGTGCACTCATCAGCTGCTAATGTGATTCAGAAAAGAAAACACACAGTTTACGTTGCCCCACGTCATGCCCCTAATTTCGGTGGACAGCAACCAATGAGAGGAGAAAACATTTAAACTATTACAACCAATGGGGTAGGTAGTTACCATGCACAGCAACAATGATGGGGTAGAAAACATTACAACCAATGGAGTAAGAGGCTGGGGCTTGTTTTGAAAAAGCATTTAAATGATCAGGGCACTGTTGAAATAGCCTACATTTAGAATATAACAAGGAAACGTCAAATGGGGTAATTCATGTCTCTCATATAGTGGGGTGGTGTTGGGGCACAGCTGGAAGGGCGGCAGTTAAAATATAAAAAAATACAACATCTAATGAATGTCACATGTATCATCTAATGGGGGGGGGGGGTCTGACTCTCGTTCATATGGAGATATACTTTCAAACATTTCGGTCAGTGATCCCTGCCAGGTGGTATTCGGCCTACTGGACACACTGGTTGTTGGGCTTGTAGCCATGCAGTTGTCTTACGTGGCCTTGTGATGCTTTCTTAAATGCTGGAACAGGTTTGTAGCGTTGCCCCGTGTTGTAGCTGCAGTAGCAAGACATGTTCTGCACAATACCTGACTCTGTGCAGCATCATCTTTCCTAAATCCAAAATAGGTCCAGACAACTGACGTCCTGCTCCTCTTTGACACTATTTTGTCTCCTCTTCAGTGTTCGGTTGTGCCGAGGCCATGTTCACGAGATGGTAACGGTACTGCTAGAATCAAAGCACAGCGTGGCAAGTTGTTTTCTTCATTTACTGCTCTCACTCGCATGTCACATGAGCGTAGGGTAGTGTGTGTGTACGTGAACCCCATATTACCTGGTGTTTCCCGCCCTCTGATTGGTTAGATTGTGGAACATAGAAAAAAAACACCTTTTTTTTTAAATCGCACCCTTTGCAATTTGAAGATTGCGTACTGTTATATTGCGATGTTGGTTTGAATTGGATTAATCGTTCAGCCTACTGCATGCAAGCGTGTGATACAGGACCAGCGAGATTTCATGTAGATTTCATTTGGAAGCTTTCTCCAGTCTGCATATCCGTTTCATATCGTACCTGAAAAAACATTTGCAGATGCACCAAGTACAACAATGAGAGATACTGATGCAAGGTTTTGGTGAGTGGGGCCTTGTTGTGGAATAATCAACCTGTTTGATTTCCAGCGCTGGCATTTATTACCTTCCACTGGTGCAACCAGTCAGACTCTAAACTGTACATATAATAAGAATAGGAGACCCACTATTTTCTACTTCTTTTTTCTTGTTCATAATTTTATATCCTTTTTGTATGTTTTAGCTGTAATGTACTTTTCTGAATATTGGTGATCTACTTCCTGGTTCAGCTGGATGGAACCAGCAGCCTGTACTTAACATAGGTCAGGCCTAGTCAACTGGCGGCCCGTGGGCCAAATCCGGCCCGAGGATTTTTTCCCCGGCCCTTTGATCAATTTTTATGAGAACATCAAAAATTATAATGCATTTGGTGAGAAGGTGAGAGATGATCATACTATCTTAACAAGTAACTTCATTTTTTTTTCCATCTGCCAATGTATTGTAAGTTGTTTTGCATGTCTCTTTAATTGGGGCCTTTTGATCATCAGTATTGGTGATGGTGAGAAGTGATTCATTAGCTAAAATAAACGTAGCCTATATAAATGTATGAAATGGCTGCCCTATTTTGTATGTTACATAAACACATTGTTAATAAACGCTTTTGATACACAGTATTAAGGGTATTTAGATCTCATCATCACAACCTACAGAACCCACAACCTGACCAAACTGGAAGACGTGTGTACACGTGTGTTTGAATCTAGTTGTGTCTGTGTACAAATAGATGTTTGGTTCAGTGTAAACATGTGGTTCATTGAGTGTGTGTTTGTATGTATGTGAGCCTATATGATTTTCAGTGTGTATCGGTGAATGTGTGTATGTTTGTGTACTTATTTATGTCTGTATGTGTGTGCATGTGTGTTAACATGTACACTGGTTTGGTGTGAGTCTGCATTCAAAGCTGTTAATCTTTCGCGTGTGTTATCTGTTTACATGTGTGAGATGGTTGCTTGTGTGTGAGTGTGTGTCTGTGCATACACTTTTGGCTGTGAGTGTATTTGGGTTTGAATGTGTGTGCATTTAAGTATGTATGTGCAATTTTGTTGCATGCATGTATGTTTTCGTGTGTGTGTCTAAGATCATTGTACCAGTGAAATGAGAAGCAGGATGTACTCAGTGTTCACAGCAATGACACCTCACCCACAACTTCTTTTTTTTTATCCCTGGGAAAAAGCAACATGAGCTTGATCAGCAGTGGTGTTTGGTGTGTTAAAATAAACCTGCTCACTGCTGAGAACCAGAACGCTCATTCTGACCTTTATTTCCATGAGTTGAGTCTACTGTTGCACTTAGTACAGAAACGCAACTGACAACTACGAGGTTCAGCTGGTTTTTTCTGTCTGTGTCTATTTGACGATGTCCCGGCCACGGTTGTGTGCGTATAGTTGTGTTGCCTCCTGTATCTAACCCTCACTCTGACTCTACATCCAGGTATCGCCAGGTGCTCCTCATCACCTCATCACCTCATCAACCATCAACCAATCATCCAATTCCCATCAGCAGTGCAGTCTGCTATTTAAACCCCCACGTGTCTTCACTTCCCCGGCAGCTGGTTTAGTTTGTGTGTTGTAGCTACTTTGTGTTGATGCTTTTGTCTCTGTAGCTACTTTGTGTTGATGCTTTTGTCTCTGTAGCTACTTTGTGTTGATGCTTTTGTCTCTGTAGCTACTTTGTGTTGATGCTTTTGTCTCTGCAGCTACTTTGTGTTGATGGTTTTGTCTCTGTAGCTACTTTGTGTTTGTAATGTCTGGGCCGTTTTTGGTTAAGTTTGCATTTGGACTATTTTGAGTTGTGTTTAGCCTTCCGTTTGTTTAGTTCTTTTTGGCAAGGGGGTCAAGGTAAGATGCCCATGGGCAAACACCCCATCACGTAGCTTACCTCTGTGAGACACACTAGGTAGGAGCGGTTGCCATCTTCTGTCTTTAGGTTTGGTGCTTTTCAGCACTGTCAAGGGGGGTTACTTTTGTTAGTAATTTATTGTTTTGGCAACCGTCCGGTTCCCTTGTCCTGTCATGGTGTTAATAAATATTTAAATTTGTATGTTTATGTCTCACTGTGTTGCACCCTCGCCCCACCGTTACCCAGTGCACTAATTGTTGCACCCTCACCAGACCGAGGGACGTAACAGACAAATGAAGAAACTGAGATGTGGTCATTTTGGCTGATTTACATCCAACCACACATAGAAATAAGAGAAATAAATGGAATAAGGAAGTTCCACCCAACTAACCACAGGAGATATATCTGTCTCTGTACCAACAACCAGTTCACATACAGACCGACAGAAGACAGCAGCAAAAGAGGGACAGACAGACAGAGAGCAGAATGGCTGAGTTGAGGATGAGGGAAATATCATTATTTCTGATAATACTGTTTCCTGCAGCAGGTAAGAACACATTTTAATGTATCTTAGATAACAGCTTATGGATAAATAACATTCAGCAATATTGTATAAATTTCCTCTTAACATGGAAACATCATTACATAATTTATGAATCCCTCTTCATTCTATGAGGATCGTTCATTATGTTATTTAAAACATGCTGAATGGTTCATATAGTGAATTCCTGAAAGTCAAGATCTGAACTGCATTATCTGCCAGTCTTCAAATATATCTTCACACCAGCTGTGTTGGTACCAGCTGTGTTATGTGGATTTTATTCATTTGGATCAATAATAAATATTTTCTCCTCAGCAGTTAGCGGACAAAAATATCTCTACATCTACAGGAGAGATGGAGATGATGAGGTCACTCTGCCATGTACCAGTGTGAGACCAGGACCAGGAAACTGTTTCAGTCCTATGTGGCTCTTCAGAAACAATGATGATGAGACACAAGGATTGGTTTTTGGTGGTCAAGTTAGAAGGAAGGACTTCACCAACTCCAGAGCAGACAGACTGAGTATTACACCAAACTGTTCTCTGCTTATAAAGAAGGTGACAGGCGAGGACGTTGGTCGATACACCTGCCGACAAAAACCCCCATACCAACCAAATTATAATTCTCTCGTTCATCTTTCAGTTGTAAGCAGTGAGTATTTCCATTGTATCCTCTTCATCTTAATCCACATTCTTATAACTATTCAGAGCTGCTGCAGGACAGGTGGCAGTAATGACCACGGCAGTAATGTCTTAATGATGTTATAACTTTGTACCATGTGGCTGTCTTCCTCTACACACATCACCATCTTCTCCAGTGACTGGTCAGAAGACCGCTGAACACCTGACGCTCTCCTGCTCTGTGTGGACATTTGAGCCGTCTATAAAGGTGGAGTGGGTGGAGGAGAAAGATAGTCAGACGAGCTGTGTTCGCAAGAAAAGAACAGTGTATTTCTGTAACTCCACTATGATGCTTTCAACCACCCAGAAGAAGGAGACATTCAGCTGTCAACTGACTGGTTTTAACAACAGACTGACGACATTTGACTTCATCTTTCAAATCAGTGGTAAAGTATGATTTTGAGGTGTTCAAATGATGTCTTTTCACTTGGTCTGATAAACGGGACAATGTGACCTCTTTAGAGACGCCCCTGTTCATTGGGTATCATTGCTTCCTCTGTCCAGAAAACAAAGAAAAAGCAGAAGACGATGAAAAAGAGACACGAGGCTCTGCCAACACAACTAACATGACAGTTACACCAAGTAAGGACTTTACATCCCTTTACTAACTTGTTTCTCTCTCTCTCTGTCTCTCTCTGTCTCTCTGTCTCTCTCTGAGTGGATGGGGGTGTGACTGAGTGAGTGGAGTGTGTGAGTGTTTGTTGTGATCTCTACAGAGTGAGGGACTTCCCAACTTTTTGCCATCTTTATCTTTCATTGTAAATAGTGTGTATTGTAGGGTTTGGTGTGTGTGTATTTAGGCAGATTTTAGGGGGGTTGTGTGTGTTTGTGTAGTCGTGCTGGTCACCGGCATGGATGTGTCCAAACTGAGCAGGAAGCACGGCATTAAGCTCGTGCCGGCCTTCCCTTGTTCAGTGCAGCACTGCTCTCTGGCAGTGGGGCAGGTTGTGGGTTATAGCAGCATTAAGTCCGCTGCTCGGAGGAACAATGCGGTGGTCATATTTGTGGACAGCGTTGAAAAGGGGAACGTGGCGGTGGAGAACGGGATTGTGGTGAACGATACGTTCACATCTGTTCTGCCTCTCACCACACCGGTGAAAAAAGCGACTTTATCAGATGTTCCTGCGTTCATTAGAGATGAAGTGTTGACACGGGAGTTATCTCGACACGGAAAAATAGTCTCCCAAGTAAGGAAAGTCTTCTCAGGCTGGAAGTCTCCTCATTTAAAACATGTGGTGTCACACAGAAGGCAGCTACACATGATCCTGGACGACAGGAGGAGCTGATTGATCATGTTAATTTTGTAACAGCCGACAATATGAGACGTACAGTTGTGGTAGAGAGGGACATCTCATCAGAGCATGACCAGAGAAAAACTACATCAGGACAGAATGGTTCTAACAAGGCACCTGCTGGAAGAGGAGAACCTGGGCAACAGAACCAGACTGAGACGGGGACAGTGAGACAAGACAGCCAGGAAAGTGTGGAGGGACAGGAGGAGACAGGTGAAGTACAGCAAGACAGTCAGGTGGGTGAGGGAGGACAGGAGGAGAAAGGCAAAGTACAGCAAGACAGTCAGGTGGGTGAGGGGGGACAGGAGGAGACAGGTGAAGTACAGCAAGACAGTCAGGTGGGTGAGGGAGGACAGGAGGAGAAAGGCAAAGTACAGCAAGACAGGTGGGTGAGGGAGGACAGGAGGAGACAGGTGAAGTACAGCAAGACAGTCAGGTGGGTGAGGGGGGACAGGAGGAGACAGGTGAAGTACAGCAAGACAGGTGGATGAGGGGGGACAGTAGGAGACAGGTGAAATACAGCAAGACAGTCAGGTGGGTGAAGGGGGACAGGAGGAGACAGGTGAAGTACAGCAAGACAGTCAGGTGTGTGAGGGGGGACAGGAGGAGACAGGTGAAGTACAGCAAGACAGGTGGATGAGGGGGAGACAGGTGAAGTACAGCAAGACAGTCAGGTGGGTGAGGAGGGACAGGAAGAGACAGGTGAAGTACAGCAAGACAGTCAGGTGGGTGAGGAGGGACAGGAAGAGACAGGTGAAGTACAGCAAGACAGTCAGGTGGGTGAGGGGGGACAGGAGGAGACAGGTGAAGTACAGCAAGAGAGTCAGGTGGGTGAGGAGGGACAGGAAGAGACAGGTGAAGTACAGCAAGACAGTCAGGTGGGTGAGGGGGGACAGGAGGAGACAGGTGAAGTACAGCAAGACAGTCAGGTGGGTGATGGGGGACAGGAGGAGACAGGTGAAGTACAGCAAGACAGTCAGGTGGGTGAAGGGGGACAGGAGGAGACAGATGAAGTACAGCAAGACAGTCAGGTGGATGAGGGGGGACAGGAGGAGACAGGTGTACAGCAAGACAGTCAGGTGGGTGAGGAGGGACAGGAGGAGACAGGTGAAGTACAGCAAGACAGTCAGGTGGATGAGGGGGGACAATTGTTTTATTGTCAATGAAACTTTTTTTTGATTATTCGGGTGCTCTTCTGTTATGGGTACTTACAAGATCATTAACTAAAAATGACTTATTAGTTAGCGACCTGACGTTAAATAAAGCCATTTTTATTTTCCGAGGTGCATGGCTTTGTGGGGGACTGATAATTGAAGCCTGAACTGGTAATAAATTGTTTAAATCCCTGTATGTTACGGGGAGAGGTGTGGTATTGTATGAGGAAGTCGGGAGTTGCAGAGAAGGATGTAGGAGTGGTGCAGGATATGTATGAGGGGAGTGTGACAGTGGTGAGGTGTGTGGTTGGAGAGACAGATGGGTTCAAGGTGGAGGTGGGATTACATCAAGGATCGGTTCTGAGCTCTTGTTTGCAGTGGTGATGGACAGGTTGACGGACGAGATCAGGCAGGAGTCTCCGTGGACTACGATGTTTGTGGATGACATTGTGGTCTGTAGCGAGAGTAGGGTGCAGGTTGAGGAGAGCCTGGAGAGGTGGAGGTATGCACTGGAGAGAAGAGGAATGAAAGTCAGTAAGAGCAAGACAGAATACATATATGTGAATGAGAGGGAGGACAGTGGAATGGTGAGGATGCAAGGAGTGGACATCAGACAAGACACATGACAGTTGACATGAGTAAACTCATGTCTAAGACAACATTTGCATAGCACCGACACTGAGTGCATGTCCAGGCATGCTTGGACTGACCACAACAGCTTGCTTTGTGGGCGATATACCAGTAGACTTAAAATATGACGGGAAATCACAAAAACCGGTTATATCTACAAAACGGTACGTGATAGCAATATTTTAAGGTGGTTTTCGTGATCAGCAGCCCACAGTCCATAAAATACACCCAGAAGTTTTCAGGAAGCAAAATCTTTGTGGTCCAGTGTCAGCCATGGATGGAGACATTTTGTGAGAACCAAGCTGTTACAGACATGGTGTCTGTCCAATGAGACAAATGAAATTTCTGCTGCAATGCAAAAGTTTCACATGTATTGCAGACACCAGATTTGAAAAGGTTTTCAGATGATCTTTTATTCTTTCATTCTTTTCTCTGGTGGCACAATATTTCACTTGAGTCTCCTCTTTCATTCTTTCATTCAGGAAATCCAACACCAACAAAAATGACATCAGCCACTACAGCAGTGACCAACGGTTCAAACGGTATCTCATTCTTAAATCTTTTCTTTCTTTCACCCTTTCTTTCTGTCTAGCTTGCTTTCTCTCTTCACTCATTTTCCACTCACTACCTATTAGATCAACTCAAACCTTTCAGCAGATGCACTTTAAGATAGGACACACACACACACACACACACACACACACACACACACACACACAGACAATATATGAAAACAGGATGAAGAGGCTACAACTCAACCAAGACCGTAAATTCCTTGATCTAAATAAAACATAATCCATTGTAGATCAGTTTAAAATCCATACAAACCTAGGGTCATCCAGGTAGCGTAGCGGTCTATTCTATTGCCTACCAACACAGGGATCGCTGGTTCAAATCCCCGTGTTACCTCCAGCCTGGTTGGGCGTCCCTACAGACACAATTGGCCATGCCTGCGGGTGGGAAGCTGGATGTGGGTATGTGTCCTGGTCGCTGCGCCAGCGCCTCCTCTGGTCGGTCGGGCACCTGTTTGGGGGTGGAGTGGGAACTCGGGGGGAATAGCGTGATCCTCCAACACACTGCATCCCCCTGGTGAAACTCCTCACTGTCAGGTGAAAATAAGCGGCTGGTGACGCCACATGTAGTATCTGAGGATGTGGTAGTCTGCAGCCCTCCCTGGATCGGCAGAGGGGGTGGAGCAGCAACCGAGACGGCTCGGAAGGGTGGGGTTATTGGCCGGGTACAATTGACAATTGGGGAGAAAAAGGGGGGAAAATGTATACAAACCTCTATAAAAGTTATGAAAAGACATTTTAATTATCCTAAAAATACTGCAGCTATTAAAAAATGTGAGAAACAAACACAATGTGCAGTTGCATTCAGCAACAACTATGAACACAGTTTTAGCTCTAACAGAGCAGACGTTTCTGTAGTAATGCACTCTTTTGTGCAACTCTACTACTACAGCTCGTTTAGTACAGTCCCATGATGACTGTATCGTCCAGCAGGGGGCAGTGATGTCCTACAGGTAGATCAACACCAGTGTCTCGAAGGACATCACGACCACAGATGTCAGGGCGATGAGACTGTATTCTGTCAGTTCTGTCTGTCCAGTGATGGAGGATTTCTTGGGCATCAGGACGATAGAGGAGAGTTTGAAGCAGGAGGGGACTTCACACGGCTCCAGTGATCTGTTGCAGATCAGTGTGAAGATGGGGCCAGCTGGTCAGCACAGACTTTAAGGCAGGAGGGTGATACACGCCATCTGGGCCTGGTGCCTTCCTCATCCTCTGTCTCTGGAAGAGCTGACCGACATCCTCTTCACAGACTGTCAGTGCCAGAGGGGGGAGAGGAGGGTTGGTGGCAGGGGGTGCAGTTGGTTGTGTAATGTCTGAGTTGGAGCGTGGGAGGGGTGTGAAAGTGATCAAACAAACATGCAGTAAAACACATTCAAGTCGTCAGCTAGTTGGAGGTTCTCTACAGTGTGTGTGGACGGGGGGGGGGTTCCTGTAGTTTGTGATGTCCTCCTGCAGGCGTCTCCACACAGACGCAGGATCAAATTTAAATAATTCATCATTATGATTATTATGATCATCATGATGACCATTAGGCAGTTTTGGTGCCCCTCCAGCACTTGGTGCCCTACGCACCACAGAATAGAGATCGTACAGTGCAATGACAATTTGCTCATGGTGCAAAATCTATTCTGCAGCTCATTACAAGGATACACAACCAGAATATCTTTACTGGGTTGGTAGTGGATTTTAGCTGCACAGCCCACAAGAAGGAGCTCCAGAAATATTTTACCTGATTTAGTTTTGCCGTCATGTGATGTGTTTTTGTTTTTGCTCTTTTTTCCTCCACAGATTCTTCTGTCCTGACTGCCAACTTAGTGACTGTGGGTTTGGCCCTTTTCTACGTAATTGTAACTGCAGTCATCGTGTACAGGTGGAGAGCTAAAGGTAATGATATTTACAGGTGAACATTTGATAGTCATGAGAAAGACGTTGTAATTTCAGGATCTAAACTCCTCTCACTTGTTTTATTTTTCCCAGGGACTCAAACAGCACGTGATGGAGATAATGTGAGTTTTACTATTACAAATTCAACAGAACCAAGGCTGTAAAATGCTGTAGCAAAATGGTGTATTGTGGTTTTTATTTGTTTTGTTTTGTAACTCGCTGTGTTGAAAGGTTAGCATGATATTTCCTGTTCAGACCAACTGATGTGATAATGTTTGTTCCTATAATACTGCAAGACGCTTCAGAAGAGGTCAGAGAGCATATGCTGTTTTATATCTTTACTATAACTCTGTGTGTGTGTGTCTCACAGAGAGAGTTTGAGTTTTAAAGAACCTTTATTTAACATATGCTCCCTATCCCAGTGTCACCAGCAAAATCTACTGGAAAAAAAATGAATGCACAGACAAGGAAATCATAGAAAACGAATAATACTTGAATAAAATGAGTAATAATAAAATATCATAATTAAACATTAATAAATAAATAAAAATAATCATGAAAAATAACTAGAAAGCAATGATCCCAAACAAAAAGGAAAACAAGCTACCCATTATACAGCACCAGACTGGTTAACCAAACACAGAGCTATACATCTGTACATCTATACATCTCCACCTATCACAGAGCAGATGATGTTGTAACACCATTGCTGCTCCAGATCACACATGTCACTCATCAGTTTGGAGAATCTAAAATCAGCCCACACCCTGGCCCTCACCGAACCCACAAACGATGAGGTAACCTCTCGATTAGAATAATTTTCTATTTTACTGTTTCTGCTTTTATTAATAATATAAATACACCCTGTGGATCCACCACCCACGGGGATGAGCACTGGGGTAGGGTGCAATGCAGACCAGGCGCCAGGCAAAGGCAGGGACCGGGGTGTGCCGACTCCCAGCATCACAGACTGGTCCTCAGGATGTGGCATGTCACCTCTCCAGCACCCTCCAGGTTGGGGATGAGTTGTTGCCTCAAGTGAAGGAGTTCAAGTATCTTGCAGTCTTATTCACGAGTGAGGGTAGGATGGAGGAGGAGATTGACAGGCGGATTGGTGCAGCATGAGCAGTAATGCGGACATTGTACCGGACCGTTGTGGCAAAGAAGGAGCTGAGCCGGGAGGCAAAGCTCTCAATTTACCAGTCAGTCTTCGTTTCAACCCTCACCTATGGTCATGAGATTTGGTCAGTGACCGAAAAAGTGAGATCGTGGATACAAGCGGCTGAAATGAGTTTCCTCCAGAGGGTGTCTGGGCTCAGCCTTAGAGATAGGGTGAGGAGCTCAGACATCCAGAGGGAGCTGGGAGTAGAGCCGCTGCTCCTTCGTGTCGAAAGGAGCCAGTTGAGGTGGTTCGGGCATCTGATCAGGATGCCTCATGGGCACCTTCCTTTGGAGGTTTACCGGGCACGTCCAACTGAGAGGAGACCCCGGGGTAGACCCAGAACTCGCTGGAGGGACTACATGTCCAATCTGGCCTGGGAACGCCTGTGGATCCCCCAGGAGGAGCTGGAGGGTGTTGCTGGGGAGAGGGACGTCTGGAGTGCCCTACTTAGCTTGCTGCCACCGCGACCCGACCCCGGAGAAGCGGCTGAAGATGAGATGAGAGAGATATATAAAAGTTTCTTTAAACTTTTATATGCTAGTAAGCAGACTTTTGTTTAACTTTTGCAATGAAAACACTGCATGTCACCATGGACTGATCTGAAAAGCCTACAGGCATAATCCTGCATTCTTTAAAAATACTAAAATGATCTCTAAAAGAATAGAAACAATCTAATCGTGCCATAGTAAAAGACTTTTCTCTGCTATGAACCCAGGTATACTGTCTAACTTCCTCATCAACTAAACTATGAGTTACTGCTCCACTAGTTTTACTTAAATGACTTAAAACAGCTTCACCATCCCCTCCTTCTTCCAGTCAGTGTCATTCCTGATGTCACCATGTGTTTCCTGGACAAACATGACATCAGGGAGCTTTAGCTTTACAAGTTCAGAAAGACATGCCCTCTTTCTCACGTCTCTTGCTCCATTTAGATTAAGTGTAGAGACTTTGACGTTGGCCATCGAGACTGATGGGAGAAAAAACACACGATTACAGAACAACGTTAACCAGAACAGGAAATGATGTCTTATACTTGTTCTGACTCTTCATGCTGTATTTCCTGTTTGATTTTCAGAACCATTTTCTTTAACCTGTAGACCTCTGGATCAGTGTAGCCTCCTTTTTCTTTTCTTCTCATCTGGGATTTAACAGAATACAGAAACAATTCTTTATCTGCAAAAAAATCCTAAATTTGACGTTTCTCACGATTTTTGTCTGTTGCAAGAACTTCTTAATCTGGTGTGCATCATAGTTCTCTTGCTTTGTTGCAACAGACAACCGGGAGGTGGTGTGTGTCTGGCTGTTTACACCACAATCCTCCTCCTCCATCCTAAACTAAGCTTCACACAGCTGTACCTCCTGCTGCTTTCTGTTTAGTACAGGTACCTGGCTGTCTATGCCACAGTCCCCTTCCTCCTCCTCCTCCTCCATACTCAACAGTGGTTCCTCCTGCTGCCTGCCTCTCTCCCCTGTTATTGCTCCTTTATCGGCTTGAGAGCCACTTGTTTTAGCTGGCTGCTTTCTCCTCAGAAGAAGGAACCTTACAGATGTTTTTCTCCTCCATCAAATCCTCATCGCTGCTCAACACCACACCTTCTGCAGCTCTACCTGTAGTGTTTGATGCCACCGCCTGTTCACCTTGAACCTCTTTTTCATCATTTACATTTTTCTTTCCAGACTTTTCACTCTGTTTGGGTGGTTCAGTTTTGTCAGCGTAGTCTGGACTCTGTTCCTTTTCTGTTGTCTCTTCGCTGCTCTGCCTGGTTTTACTCTGTTTGTTTCCTCTCACTTCTTCACTCTGTGTTTTGTCATCAGAGGAGTGTTTCTCAGGACATGCCCGAACCAACTGACCCGCTCCTCCACAGCCAAAACACTTCGAAGTCCCAGAGTTTACAAAAATCACATAACACACAGCTGCTTTGTCTACAGTATTGACAAAAATCACCACAGCGCCGTTCATTCTAGCAGCAGATTTAATGCTGCTGTGACCCACAACCTCCCCGACTGCCAAAACACAATCCTCCACCGAACAAGGAAAACCAGGCGACATTTTAAAGCCGTGTTTCCTGGTTAGTTTGGTGAACTCCATACTGGCATTTAACATACCGACCAGCAAACGCTGGCTGACCACAATCACACACACACACACAACCCCCGAAAACCTAAGCTTATAACTTTCTACAGAATAGAATAGAATAGAACGTCTAAACGTCTGAAATCATGTGAGGTGTGGTTGTGTTTTATTCTGATGCAGGGGAAAACTATTTGACTAAATAACAACCAAGGAATAGAATAGAACTACTATCAGAAGCAGATGCTACTCCTATTAATTATGTTTCTGTTACTACCACCTATATTATTACCATTACTACTACTTCTATTATTCTTCCTGCTTCAGCTACCTGCACTTGTATTACCATGTCAGTCGCTTCTACTTAAGCTGCTGTCAGTGCTGCAACAAGTCCCTCTACTGACACCACTGCATACTGGACACCTGTCAAGGCAACCCGTTTTGTCTTCCACATTTCATTTTGGATAGAATAGAGTAAAATGGAGAGATATAAAATAGAATAAGGACAATGATTCAGTACAAAGCTGTGTGCCTCTGACCGACATTGAGCTGAACATGTGTCCTAAACTGTGCAGGCTGATCCCAGTGATGGTCTCCCCACCACCTCCGTCATCTGAGAAGAAGAAGCAGAGCAGGGCTGAAGGACAGGTAAGCCGTCTGATATGGATTCTCTATAGAGGAGACACAGGGAAGAGTGCCAGACAGTATTTATTCCCAGGTTAGTGGGACACACTATCACCTCCAGACATGATGGCCACAACTTTTATGCTATCTGAGCATTTGTTCCTGGTGTTTAGCTGTTCACCATTGTTAGGTAGAACCCATGAAGGTCATTCATTTGTAAATGATGACAAAGACATTCAACCGAGAGAGACATTTTGTGTTGTTTTGTGTGTGCTTGTGTAATGTCATGGGCTGTTGTGTTTGAGCGATGTGTAATTTGGTGTTGTGTCCTCTCGTGTCATGTGGTGTTTGGTTGTATTGTCTTTTTTTGTGTCATTGTGTGTTGTGACGTGTGGTCTTGTGTCACCTTGTGTGGTGTGCTGGTCTGTGCTACAGGATCTGGGTGGTGGTGATGAGGATGAAGTGACGTATCACACTGTGAGAACTCCTCCTTCCTCCTCCTTCCTCCTTCATATGAGACGCCATGCAGTCATCACATCTCTGCATTGATGGCTTCATGCTCCTGACGATGCTTCTGTCCACATTCCCAACATGTCAGTGGTTGGTCAGCCTCTCCACATCTGGTCTGTAATCCACATTTGTCACTGGCTGTATTTGCAAAGATGAAAGAAGCTTAACATGTGTTCCTTTCTTGTTCTACCTGATCAACTGAGAGTTTTGGTCAGTCAGTCTCATTCATCAGATGTGCTGATTAAATAATCCCTGATTAGTTTTCTACACATTTGTTGTGGTACAACCAATTTTGCATCTCTCCTGGTTTTCTGTGTTTTGTCAAGCTACACTGGCTTGTGCATGGTACATTGTTATGAAGACAGCTTGCATTAGTAATGCTTATTCAAAAGCCATAAGCTCTTTGGTAACCTCAGTATGACAGTGTGTAAAAATGTGAAATCCTCCTACCTGATCGCATCAGTGCTCTGCCATTCTTCACACTGTAGGTGTTGTGTAAAAAAAGATGTGGTTTGATGTTCTTCTCACAGTGTTCATTTGCATAAGTATATGTGTAAATACTGCTTCACATGCAGCCCAGTTGTGAGACCCCCTCAGTTTTCATTAGGTCATTAACTTTTACTGTCACATTTATTAAAAACTGACAGTATGACACCAAATTATGACCGTTCACCAACAAAGACTGTTTTCATATGCAATGTAAAACATAGTTAAGTCTATCATTTGTTACTTGCTGAATTTAGTTTATATCATATGTTCTGTTTTTAGTTTATATCTGATTTTAGTTTTATCATATATCATAATTGTAATCCAATTACACAATCAAACAATTCAAAAAATAATTTTAAACCATTTATTTTTGTTTTCACTTTTACTGCCGATTGTCTACGATAGATAAGGGAATAAAATTGACAATTCAACATGTTTGTAGTTTTACATGTTATTTTACGCTATATAATTATTCTTTTAATGGGTACTTGTAGAATGTATTGTTAAAGAAGTCTTTGGGACAGTGTTTTATTTGTCCACAAGAGGGCAGAGTGACGCAAAAAGAGGCAAAGCCTTAAAAGCAGACCCACCAAATATAAAACTGTAACGTACATAAAGGAAGCTTATTAGTTTAATTAATGACAATTTTGGGCATCAAACAGTCATGTTCAGACATGCTGTTGAGTTAAGAGATGGATGTGTTTCCTGTTTGTAGTTTATGAACAGTCATATTTTATTGTTGTTGATGTTACATGTGTAATAGTGTTTAGCTTTTTATGATTAAATAAAGTATTGTAGGTTGGCTCTAAGTGTGTGGGTGTGAAAATGTATCTGTTCCTATTAAATCAATGATTTTAATCCTCATGGACCAACTTTCCCGAGGCTTCACTTGACGCTCACTTGATTGGCAAATGTATCAACCACAAAGACTTGACGCATGCTCCATAACCCAGGTAAGAAACTCCGAGAAGGTTGAATCAGTTCATCTGGACACAACGTTTATTGACAGACACGTCTCATCCCTCAACTAAGTGACATAATAACCCAGGTAAGAGAGTCGGGTCATTTTTAGCGTTTTTGTTCACATGTCTCATACTATACATGCCACTCTATTCAGTCCTCTTGTCCCTTACAGGGGACAACGGTGCCTTTGAAATGACGTCACACGTGGGAGGGGGGACCTTGCGAACGTGGCTGGGACGCTACAAAATGGCTGCCATCTCGGTAACAGCGTTTTGTGGAAAAAAGGTAGGCATGGTATTCATAAATAAAACATTTTTTAGTGTTATATTTTGATTGTTTTGAGTACGTAAACGTCTCAGGAATATCTGAGTGAGTTTTCAGAGCTGAGCTTCTTTATTTTCGTTTGCAAACCGCTAATTTATATTTGTCCTATATTGGGCCTCGTATCAGTCGTTACTATGGGCACATTTGTTCATACACACCCATGAATTGAGACACCGATTGGCTCACACTGATGTCTTTGCAGGCCTGGGTGATTGCTCGTTGCAAGAGGTAGACAATAGATGTTAGGAGGAAGGAATTACTAATAACCATCATGCTTTGCTACTGCTCTCAGACAAACGTGGGGGCTAAAAATGCCATGGGTGTGTACGAACAGATTTGCCCATAGTAACGAGTGATACACGAGGCCCCAGTTTGTACTTAACGTTTGTTTCTCGTTGTTTTCAGCAGGCAGCTCTATGACGGAGGCAGAGAGGATCCTTACCAGAATCACTGAGGGAGATTCTGACATGGAGTTATCAGAGAATGAGAGTCCAGAGAGAGTATGAGACAGAAGAGGGTGAAAGTTCGGGTGAGGAGGACCCAGATGAGGTGGGCCAAAACCAACATGTAGGGTTCTGATTTTTTTATTCAATCGGTGCAAAAATTGAAGGATAACCTACAGAGATGTGTTCCAGGAAATAGATGCCAACATTTTATTTTTTACCTAATGGAACAATTAATGAGGGAATTTTTTTTTAAACACATTCATTAGAACAGGGGTGGGCAGAAAGGGCCAGTGTGTGAGTGCAGGGTTTTGTTCCAACCAAGCAGTTACACACCTGATCCCACTAATCAACCAGTAGAGTCTCTGCTGAGGAACTTGACTAGGAGACACAGGTGTGTAACTGCTTGGTTGGAGTAAAAACCTTAACACACACACTGGCCCTTTCTGGATAAGATTGTCCACCCCTGCATTAGAAGGATGGACGCATGAAACAAAGTGTAAAATTGTTGTCAAGTGAAATATCCCTTTTAACATTTCTATAACATGTTAATTGTGCTAAATTAGTGATTGTGCTTTGTCTTTCTCAATCAAAGCTGTCTACTTTCATGTAGCTCTGATGGCTAAACAACAAAATGGTGAAAGGTGAGAGTTAACAGTGAGGTGTACTGTGACGTCTAGAGGCCTTTACACACCGGAGACGTGATAAATAACCGGCACGAAATTTAGCATTTTCTTGTCGGTTATTAGTCACGTCCCCATCATCTTATTGTATTATTTTACAGTTTCATTCTCAATTCATGAATGCATCCCGGCATCTTATTAAACCTGAAAACTAAGATGAGTCCTGACTCTTCTGCATTTAATGGATGGAGTTTGGCTGGCTGCAGTGTTCGAATTACACCGAGGCTTTCAGGGGTGCCCACCTATGTGGTGTTTTGTGTGCGTGTGCGTTTGTGCTGGAGCTCAATATTTCAATATGATGTCATCAACACAAACAGTTCCACTATGCTCTTTGGGAGGCCCCAGTGTGTGCACATGTACATTATTGTACTGTACTGTACATTACATCCAATTATAAGGGGATGTAATGTAGCCTACAGGCACACCGCTAGGGGCTGCCAGTGACACATAGAAATGGGGCACTCCTGAACTTTGTCACTAGGTATGCCGTGGGCAGAACCAGGTATGCCGGGCACTCCCGGGCGCCAGCGTACCTCGAACCCAGGCTGGCTGTTAAATTGGTGTTGATACACACAATGAGAACAGTACAGTCAGTTACAAATAGTGAACATGGGTTTTTCAACACATTAATTACACTTCACTTTTTACAGGGGGTGGGACAAATGTTCTTCTTCGACTGTCATAAAGTCCTTGTTCCCTGACCGGGAATCGAACCCGGGCCGCGGCAGTGAGACCGCCGAATCCTAACCACTAGACCACCAGGGAGACAGCAGAAGGGGAAATGCACACAAATGAAATTCACAACAAATGGTGAGTAAATCATTGTTTTTATATTAAATGGAATTTGATTTCATGGGGGAGGGGGGCATTCAACACACTGCATCAAATGCGACTCTACAAAGTAGAATTTAAGTCGACTAAATACCTCTGTTCTGCAGAGTAGACGTGTATAGACTTTACAACAGCGCCACCTAGTGGACTCCGGGGCAATAACGTTGACATGCAGTGGCACAGTTGGTGTATGAAGAGTTGAACTGAAAGGATTTGAAATCTCCCCCCGTATGGTACCGTCCACCACACTGGAAGAGAAGAGAAGAGAATAAGAGAAGAGAACAAATAATAATAAATAATGGTGGCATGTTAACGGGATACAGCTCAGTGGCGGCACCTTTTTGGGTGTAATATTATGTTAATAGTTGTGCTTATCTAATCCCTGGTGTTTAATTATAATTACAATTATAGAATTATAATTATAATTTATGGGCATAATATATTTGAATATCCTGGGTTTGAGCCCCGGGGTAGTCCAAACTTTGGGGTTCGTCTCGAGTCGTCCACTGTGTGGAGTTTGCATGTTCTCCCCGTGTCTGCATGGGTTTCCTCCCACAGTCCAAAGACATGTAGGTCAGTTGACTCGACCCTACTAAATTGTCCCTAGTTTTGAGTGTGTGTGTGTGTGTGTGTGTGTCGGACCTGTGATGACCTGGCGGCCTGTCCATGGTGCCTTCCCACCTGCTGCCCAGTGACTGCTGGGATAGGCTCCAGCATCCCTCGCCCCTGAGAGCAGGATAAGTGGTTTGGATAATGGATGGATGATATATGTGAATAACGTAGTGTGTTCTGTTTATCAGCTTCAAACTGGATACTATACATACGACGTTCCCTTTGGCAACATAAAGTTTCTCTTCTCTTCCGGTCTGGTCGGACGGTACCATACGGGGGAGAAGATTTCAAGTCCTCTCAGTTCAACTCTTCAAACGCCCACCAAATGTGTCGCTGCATGTCATTGTTATTGCCCCCGTAGTCCACTTGGAGGCGCTGTTGTTAAAACACAATGCTTTAGTTGCTTTTTTGTTGCAATTACATGTGTGGATTATCTTCCTTCTGTTACCTCCCTGGTGGTCTAGTGGTTAGGATTCGGTGCTCTCACCGCCGCGGCCCGTTGTAAAAAACGGTTCAACTTGAATGAAAGAAGAAATCTCTGTCTTATTCCCCCTTAAAAAGTGAAATCTAACTGCTGCATCGTGAAGCACAAGTTCCAAGTGTGTAGTTCACAACTGGACCATGGAAGAACTGAGGAGTTTTTCAGTAATCCTGTCTGGATTTTGTACGATGTAGACAACCAAGCACTTCTACCTCATTAAAATACACGTGTGTGGCACAATGTGTAATTCATTAGTTGTGTGTGAGGGTGTCACGTAGGGAGGTATGTGAAACATAGAGCGTTCCACTTACCCTGTGGACCTTTTTCAGGGACAGAGAGACATAATGTCAAAGAGAGGGAGAGAGGAAGAGATCACGCTTGGTGGAGGGCATTGATTATGAACAGAAAAACTGTGCTGAATTTCCCATCATCCCCAGTGTGTGTAAGTATACTGATATTACACTTTTACTGTGGCTTCATCACACAGCTGACACAACCGCCATCAACCTAGTCATCAACCTTTTGTGGACCATCTCTCTTTGAAATGCAAGCATCTTCTGCGTAGGATTTTGTTTGTGAGCAGAGCGAGGAAGCTCTTCTTCTTCCATACCGTTATGAGAGGCATCTGCTGCTGGACTGGGTCTCTATTGTCTAGATATAATTTCACTGGTGGTTTCATTTCTGTTGAAGGAGTACAACTACCTTAGACCATCATATCGGAGTGGGTTTGGCCATCAATCAGTAGCGTGGCAGGACCGATGAGGTGAAAGTCTTACTGTAGCATCCCCGGCTGAATGAGGGTCTAGAGTCTCAACTGATGTTGCATGAAGGTTTTATTTGCTAAACTTCCTCATGAGCCATACTCTTCACAAATACATCGTAAGAACTATAATGAAGAGAAAAATAGACTACTAGTACTACTACCGCTGATGACCCGCTGTGGCGACCCCTAACGGGAGCAGCCGAAAGTAGTAGTAGTAGACTACTACCGCTACTACTTTCGATGCTCCCGTTAGGGGTTGCCACAGCGGATCATCAGTTTCCATCTCTTCCTGTCCTCTGCATCTTCCTCTGTCACACCAGCCACCTGCATGTCTTCCCTCACCACATCCATAAACCTCCTCTTTGGCCTTCCTCTTCTCCTCTTCCCTGGCAGCTCCATATTCAGCATCCTTCTCCCAATATACCCAGCATCTCTCGTCCACACAGGTCCAAGCCATCTCAATCTTGTCTCTCTTGCTTTGTCTCCAAACTGTCCAACCTAAGCTGTCCCTCTAATATACTCGTTCCTAATCCTGTTCTCCTTCATCACTCCAAATGAAAATCTTATTATCTTCAAATCTGCCACCTCCAGCTCCGCCTCCTGTATTTTCATCAGTTCCACTGTCCAAGCCATATGAAATATTTGGTCTCACAACCGTCTTGTAAACCTTCCCTTTAACTCTTGCTGGTACCCTTCTGTCACAAATCACTCCTGACACTGTTCTCCACCCACTCCACCCTGCCTGCACTCTCTTCTTCACCTCTCTTCTGCACTCCCCGTTACTTTGGACACTTGACCTTAAGGATGCACCGATACCATTTTTTTTTCAGACCAAGTACAAGTACTTAGGTTTGCATACTTGCCAGTACCGAGTACAGATATGAGTACTTAATAATGCCATTACACTTGTAATGGCATTACACGTCCTTCTGGCCTCCTCTATGTTACTTCTCCATCAACATTCTCAAAGCAAACATTGCATCTGTGATGCTCATTCATAGCATGAAACCATACTGCTGCTCGCTAATCATCACCTCTCCTCTTAACCTAATTTCTATTACTCTTTCCCGTATCTTTATGCTGTGGCTGATCAACTTTATACCTCTGTAGTTGCTACAGTTCTGCACATCACCCTTGTTCTTGAAAATTGGTACCAGTATGCTTCTTCTCCACTCCTCAGGTATCCTCTCACTTTCCAAGATTGTGTTAAACAATCTATTTAAAAACCCCACTGCCATCTCTCCTAAACATCTCCATGCCCCCACAGATATGTCATCAGGACCAACTGCCTTTCCACTCTTCATCCTCTTCATAGCTGCCCTCACTTCCTCCTTGCTAATCCACAGCACTTCCTGATTCAGTAGCCCCGCATCATCCAACCTTCTCTCTCTCTCATTTTCTTCATTCATCAGCCCCTCAAAGTACTCCTTCCACCTTCTCAGCACACTCTCCTTTCTTGTCAGCACATTTCCATCTCTATCCTTCATCACCCTAACCTGCTGCACATCCGTCCCAGCTCGGTCCCTCTGTTTAGACAATCGGTACAATACCTTTTCTCCTTCCTTAGTGTCTAACCTGTCATACAACTACACCTTTTCCTTTGCCTTTGCCACATCTCTTCGCTTTACGCAGCATCTCCTTGTACTCCTGTCTACTTTCTTCATCTCCCCGACTATCCCACTTCTTCTTTGCCAACCTCTTCCTCTGTATAATTTGCTGTACTTCCTCATTCCACCACCAAGTCTGCTTGTCTTCTTTCCTCTGTCCTGATGACACACCAAGTACCTTCCTATCTGTCTCCCTCACTATTTCTGCAGTGGTTACCCAGCTATACGGCAACTCTTCACTACCACCCAGTGTCTGTCTTAACTCCTCCCTGAACTCCACACAACAGTCTTCCTTCTTCAACTTCCGCCATTTGATATTCGGCTCTGCCTTCACTCACTTCCTCTTCTTGGTCTCCAAAGTCATCCTACAGACCACCATCCGATGCTGCCTAGCTACGTTCTCCCCGTCACCGCCTTGCAGTCTCCAATCCGCTTCAGATCTCACCTTCTATATAAGATGTAGCCCGCCTGTGTGCACTTTCCTCCACTCTTATACGTCACCCTGTGTTCCTCCCTCTTCTTGAAATATGTGTTCACCACAGCCATTTCCATCCTTTTCGCAAAATCCACCACCATCTGTCCGTCTACATTTTTTCTCCTTGACACCATACCTTCCCATCACCTCTGTTCCCTTCACCAACATGTCCATTGAAGTCTGCTACAATCACCACTCTCTTCTCCTTGGGTACCCTCTCCACCATGTCATCTAACTCACTCCAGAATTCTTCTTTCTCTTCCATCTCACACCCAACTTGCGGGGCATATGCGCTGATAACATTCGGCAATACACCTTCGATTTCCAGCTTCATACTCATCACTCTGTCCGACACTCTCTTCACCTCCAGCACACTCTTGACACACTCTTCCTTCAGAATTACCCCTACCCCATTTCTCCTCCCATTCGCACCATGGCAGAAGAGTTTGAACCCACCTCTGATACTCCTGGCCTTACTCCCCTTCAGCCTGGTCTCTTGCACTCATGGTATGGCTACCTTTCTTCTTTCCATCATATCAGCCAGCTCTCTCCCTCTACCAGTCATAGTGCCAACATTCAAAGTTCCTACTAGCACCTCCACACTCCTACCCTTCCTCCTCTCTCGCTGCATCTGGACATGCCTCCCCCCTCTCCTTCTCCTTTGCCGAACAGTAGCATAGTTTCCACCGGCACCCTGCTGGTTAACAGTACCGGTGGCGGTCGTTGGTAACCCGGGCCTCGACCGATCCAGTATGTAAGTTTTCTTTATGATCTGCAATTTGATTTGGCAAAGATTTTACGCCAGATGCCCTTCCTGATGCAACCCTCCCCATTTATCCGGGCTTGGGACCGGCACTAAGAATGCACTGGCTTGTGCATCCTCAGTGGCCGGGTTCTTTAGGACAAATACGACAGCATGACAGATTACTTTAAACTGCTGCAGGCTACTGACAGGTTAATTATGTATATATATATATGTAGGAAAAACACCTTGAATACATAGCTGTACAAGCTTGTTTCGTGCGTCGTGCACTCATCAGCTGCTAATGTGATTCAGAAAAGAAAACACACAGTTTACGTTGCCCCACGTCATGCCCCTAATTTCGGTGGACAGCAACCAATGAGAGGAGAAAACATTTAAACTATTACAACCAATGGGGTAGGTAGTTACCATGCACAGCAACAATGATGGGGTAGAAAACATTACAACCAATGGAGTAAGAGGCTGGGGCTTGTTTTGAAAAAGCATTTAAATGATCAGGGCACTGTTGAAATAGCCTACATTTAGAATATAACAAGGAAACGTCAAATGGGGTAATTCATGTCTCTCATATAGTGGGGTGGTGTTGGGGCACAGCTGGAAGGGCGGCAGTTAAAATATAAAAAAATACAACATCTAATGAATGTCACATGTATCATCTAATGGGGGGGTGGGGTCTGACTCTCGTTCATATGGAGATATACTTTCAAACATTTCGGTCAGTGATCCCTGCCAGGTGGTATTCGGCCTACTGGACACACTGGTTGTTGGGCTTGTAGCCATGCAGTTGTCTTACGTGGCCTTGTGATGCTTTCTTAAATGCTGGAACAGGTTTGTAGCGTTGCCCCGTGTTGTAGCTGCAGTAGCAAGACATGTTCTGCACAATACCTGACTCTGTGCAGCATCATCTTTCCTAAATCCAAAATAGGTCCAGACAACTGACGTCCTGCTCCTCTTTGACACTATTTTGTCTCCTCTTCAGTGTTCGGTTGTGCCGAGGCCATGTTCACGAGATGGTAACGGTACTGCTAGAATCAAAGCATAGCGTGGCAAGTTGTTTTCTTCATTTACTGCTCTCACTCGCATGTCACATGAGCGTAGGGTAGTGTGTGTGTACGTGAACCCCATATTACCTGGTGTTTCCCGCCCTCTGATTGGTTAGATTGTGGAACATAGAAAAAAAAACACCTTTTTTTTAAATCGCACCCTTTGCAATTTGAAGATTGCGTACCGTTATATTGCGATGTTGGTTTGAATTGGATTAATCGTTCAGCCTACTGCATGCAAGCGTGTGATACAGGACCAGTGAGATTTCATGTAGATTTCATCTGGAAGCTTTCTCCAGTCTGCATATCCGTTTCATATCGTACCTGAAAAAACATTTGCAGATGCACCAAGTACAACAATGAGAGATACTGATGCAAGGTTTTGGTGAGTGGGGCCTTGTTGTGGAATAATCAACCTGTTTGATTTCCAGCGCTGGCATTTATTACCTTCCACTGGTGCAACCAGTCAGACTCTAAACTGTACATATAATAAGAATAGCAGACCCACTATTTTCTACTTCTTTTTTCTTGTTCATAATTTTATATCCTTTTTGTATGTTTTAGCTGAAATGTACTTTTCTGAATATTGGTGATCTACTTCCTGGTTCAGCTGGATGGAACCAGCAGCCTGTACTTACGATAGGTCAGGCCTAGTCAACTGGCGGCCCGCGGGCCAAATCCAGCCCGAGGATTTTTTCCCCGGCCCTTTGATCAATTTTTATGAGAACATTAAAAATTATAATGCATTTTGGTGAGAAGGTGAGAGATGATCATAATGTCTTAACAAGTAATTTCATTTTTTTTCCATCTGCCAATGTATTGTAAGTTGTTTTGAATGTCTCTTTAATTGGGGCCTTTTGATCATCGGTATTGGTGATGGTGAGAAGTGATTCATTAGCTAAAATAAACGTAGCCTTTATAAATGTATGAAATGGCTGCCCTATTTTGTATGTTACATAAACACATTGTTAATAAACGCTTTTGATACACAGTATTAAGGGTAGTTAGATCTCATCATCACAACCTACAGAACCCACAACCTGACCAAACTGGAAGACGTGTGTACACGTGTGTTTGAATCTAGTTGTATCTGTGTACAAATAGATGTTTGGTTCAGTGTAAACATGTGGTTCATTGTGTGTGTTTGTATGTATGTGAGCGTATATGATTTTCAGTGTGTATCGGTGAATGTGTGTATGTTTGTGTACTTATTTATGTCTGTATGTGTGTGCATGTGTGTTAACATGTACACTGGTTTGGTGCGAGTCTGCATTCAAAGCTGTTAATCTTTCGCGTGTGTTATCTGTTTACATGTGTGAGATGGTTGCTTGTGTGTGAGTGTGTGTCTGTGCATACACTTTTGGCTGTGAGTGTGTATTTGGGTTTGAATGTGTGTGCATTTAAGTATGTATGTGCAATTTTGTTGCATGCATGTATGTTTTGTGCACACAAGTTTTCGTGTGTGTGTGTGTGTGTGTGTGTGTGTGTGTGTGTGTGCAAGCAAGATCATCGTACCAGTGAAATGAGAAGCAGGATGTACTCAGTGTTCACAGCAATGACACCTCACCCACAACTTCTTTTTTTCCCTGGGAAAAAGCAACATGAGCTTGATCAGCAGTGGTGTTTGGTGTGTTAAAATAAACCTGCTCACTGCTGAGAACCAGAACGCTCATTCTGACCTTTATTTCCATGAGTTGAGTCTACTGTTGCACTTAGTACAGAAACACAACTGACAACTACGAGGTTCAGCTGGTTTTTTCTGTCTGTGTCTATTTGACCATGTCCCGGCCATGGTTGTGTGGTGTTGCCTCCTGTATCTAACCCTCACTCTGACTCTACATCCAGGTATCGCCAGGTGCTCCTCATCACCTCATCAACCATCAACCAATCATCCAATTCCCATCAGCTGTGCAGTCTGCTATTTAAACCCCCACGGGTCTTCACTTCCCCGCCAGCTGGATTAGTTTGTGTGATTTTAGTTTGTGTGTTGTAGCTACTTTGTGTTGATGGTTTTGTCTCTGTAGCTACTTTGTGTTGATGCTTTTGTCTCTGTAGCTACTTTGTGTCGATGCTTTTGTCTCTGTAGCTACTTTGTGTTGATACTTTTGTCTCTGTAGCTACTTTGTGTTGATGGTTTTGTCTCTGTAGCTACTTTGTGTTTGTAATGTCTGGCCCGTTTTTGGTTAAGTTTGCATTTGGACTATTTTGAGTTGTGTTTAGCCTTCAGTTTTTTTAGTTCTTTTGGGCAAGGGGGTCAAGGTAAGATGCCAATGGGCAAAAACCCCATCACGTAGCTTACCTCTGTTAGACACACTAGGTTAGGAGCGGTTGCCACCTTCTGTCTTTAGGTTTGGTGCTTTTCAGCACTGTCAAGGGGGGTTACTTTTGTTGGTAGTTTATTGTTTTGGCAACCGTCCGGTTCCCTTGTCCCGTCATGGTGTTAATAAATATTTAAATTTGTATGTTTATGTCTCACTGTGTTGCACCCTCACCCCACCGTTACCCAGTGCACTAATTGTTGCACCCTCACCAGACCGAGGGACGTACCAGACGAATAAAGAAACTGAGATGTGGTCATTTTGGCTGATTTAAATCCAAACACACAGAAATAAGAGAAATAAATGGAATAAGGAAGTTCCACCCAACTAACCACAGCAGATATATCTGTCTCTGTACCAACAACCAGTTCACATACAGACCGACAGAAGACAGCAGCAAAAGAGGGACAGACAGACAGAGAGCAGGATGGCTGAGTTGAGGATGAGTGAAATATCGTTATTTCTGATAATACTGTTTCCTGCAGCAGGTAAGAACACATTTTAATGTATCTTAGATAACAGCTTATGGATAAATAACATTCAGCAATATTGTATAAATTTCCTCTTAACATGGAAACATCATTACATAATTTATGAATCCCTCTTCATTCTATGAGGATCGTTCATTATGATGTTATTTAAAACATGCTGAATGGTTCATATAGTGAATTCCTGAAAGTCAAGATCTGAACTGCATTATCTGCCAGTCTTCAAATATATCTTCACACCAGCTGTGTTGGTACCAGCTGTGTTATGTGGATTTTATTCATTTGGATCAATAATAAATATTTTCTCCTCAGCAGTTACCGGACGAGAATCTCTCTACATCTACGGGAGAGATGGAGATGATGAGGTAACTCTGCCATGTACCAGTGTGAGACCAGGATCAGGAAACTGTTTCAGTACTACGTGGCTCTTCAATAACAATCATAATGAGACACAAGGATTGGTTTCTGGTGGTCAAGTTAGAAGGAAGGACTTCACCAACTCCAGAGCAGACAGACTGAGTATTACACCAAACTGTTCTCTGCTTATAAAGAAGGTGACAGGCGAGGACGCTGGTCGATACACCTGCCGACAAAAACCCCCAAACCAACCAAATGATGAGTCTCACGTTCATCTTTCAGTTGTAAGCAGTGAGTATTTCCATTGTATCCTCCTCATCTTAATCCACATTCTTATAACTATTCAGAGCTGCTGCAGGACAGGTGGCAGTAATGACCACGGCAGTAATGTCTTAATGATGTTATAACTTTGTACCATGTGGCTGTCTTCCTCTACACACATCACCATCTTCTCCAGTGACTGGTCAGAAGACCGCTGACCACCTGACGCTCTCCTGCTCTGTGTGGACATATGAGCTGGCTATAAAGGTGGAGTGGGTGGAGGAGAAAGATAGTCAGATGAGCTGTGTTCCCAGGATAAACACAGTGTATTTCTGTAACTCCACTATGATGCTTTCAACCACCCAGAAGAAGGAGACATTCAGCTGTCAACTGACTGCTTTTAACGACAGACCGACGACATTTGACTTCATCTTTCAAATCAGTGGTAAAGTATGATTTTGAGGTGTTCAAATGATGTCTTTTCACTTGGTCTGATAAACGGGACAGTGTGACCTCTTTAGAGACGCCCCTGTTCATTGGGTATCATTGCTTCCTCTGTCCAGAAAACAAAGAAAAAGCAGAAGACGAGGAAAAAGAGACACGAGGCTCTGCCAACACAACTAACATGACAATTACACCAAGTTAGGACTTTACATCCCTTTACTAACTTGTTTCTCTCTCTCTCTCTCTCTCCCCCTTTACTCGTCGGTGTCGCCAGGTCATCCTCCCGGGGCTTAAGTCCTGAACGTTTCTTGTGTAGCCCGAATATAATTTTAAATGTAAGCCCGACAAAAAGCGTAACGTGTGTGAATGTCCGATAGTCTTCGTAACATAACAGCCTGTCAACATAATGCAGGTCTCTAGACTAACTCCCCGTGTGTGTGTGTGTGTGTGTGTGTGTTGTGTGAGGGGGTGCAGTTGGTTGTGTAATGTCTGAGTTGGAGCGTGGGAGGGGTGTGAAAGTGATCAAACCTGCAGTAAAACACATTCAAGTCGTCAGCTAGTTGAAGGTTCTCTACAGTGTGTGTGTGTGGGGGGGGGTACCTGTAGTTTGTGGTGTCCTCCTGCAGGAGTCTCCACACAGACTCAGGATCAAATTTAAATAATTCATCATTGTGATTATTATGATCATCATGATGACCGTTAGGCAGTTTTGGTGCCCCTCCAGCACTTGGTGCCCTACGCACCACAGAATAGAGATCGTACAGTGCAATGACAATTTGCTCATGAGTGCAAAATGTATTCTGTAGCTCATTACAGGGATACACAACCAGAATATCTTTACTGGGTTGGCAGTGGATTTTAGCTGCACAGCCCACAAGAAGAAGCTCCAGAAATATTTTACCTGATTTAGTTTTGCCGTCATGTGATGTGTTTTTGTTTTTGCTCTTTTTTCCTCCACAGATTCTTCTGTCCTGACTGCCAACTTAGTGACTGTGGGTTTGGCCCTTTTCTACGTAATTGTAACTGCAGTCATCGTGTACAGGTGGAGAGCTAAAGGTAATGATATTTACAGGTGAACATTTGATAGTCATGAGAAAGACGTAATTTCAGGATCTAAACTCCTCTCACTTGTTTTATTTTTTCCAGGGAATCAAACAGCACGTGATGGAGATAATGTGAGTTTTACTATTACAAATTCAACATAACCAAGGCTGTAAAATGCTGTAGCAAAATGGTGTATTGTGGTTTTTATTTGTTTTGTTTTGTTTTGTAACTCGCTGTGTTGAAAGGTTAGCATGATATTTCCTGTTCAGACCAACTGATGTGATAATGTTTGTTCCTATAATACTGCAAGACGCTTCAGAAGAGGTCAGAGAGCATATGCTGTTTTATATCTTTACTATAACTCTGTGTGTGTGTCTCTCACAGAGAGAGTTTGAGAATTAAAGAACCTTTATTTAACATATGCTCCCTATCCCAGTGTCACCAGCAAAATCTACTGGAAAAAAAATGAATGCACAGACAAGTAAATCATAGAAAACGAATAATACTTGAATAAAATGAGTAATAATAAAATATCATAATTAAACATTAACAAATAAATAAAAAAATAATCATGAAAAATAACTAGAAAGCAATGATCCCAAACAAAAAGGAAAACAAGCTACCCATTATACAGCACCAGACTGGTTAACCAAACACAGAGCTATACATCTGTACATCTCCACCTATCACAGAGCAGATGATGTTGTAACACCATTGCTGCTCCAGATCACACATGTCACTCATCAGTTTGGAGAATCTAAAATCAGCCCACACCCTGGCCCTCACCGAACCCACAAACGATGAGGTAACCTCTCGATTAGAATAATTTTCTATTTTACTGTTTCTGCTTTTATTAATAATATAAATACACCCTGTGGATCCACCACCCACGGGGATGAGCACTGGGGTAGGGTGCAATGCAGACCAGGCGCCAGGCAAAGGCAGGGACCGGGGTGTGCCGACTCCCAGCATCACAGACTGGTGCTCAGGATGTGGCATGTCACCTCTCCACCACCCTCCAGGTTGGGGATGAGTTGTTGCCTCAAGTGAAGGAGTTCAAGTATCTTGCAGTCTTGTTCACGAGTGAGGGTAGGATGGAGGAGGAGATTGACAGGCGGATTGGTGCAGCATGAGCAGTAATGCGGACATTGTACCGGACCGTTGTGGCAAAGAAGGAGCTGAGCCGGGAGGCAAAGCTCTCAATTTACCAGTCAGTCTTCATTTCAACCCTCACCTATGGTCATGAGATTTGGTCAGTGACCGAAAGAGTGAGATCACGGATACAAGCGGCTGAAATGAGTTTCCTCCGTAGGGTGTCTGGGCTCAGCCTTAGAGATAGGGTGAGGAGCTCAGACATCCAGAGGGAGCTGGGAGTAGAGCCGCTGCTCCTTCATGTCGAAAGGAGCCAGTTGAGGTGGTTCGGGCATCTGATCAGGATGCCTCCTGGGCACCTTCCTTTGGAGGTTTACCGGGCACGTCCAACTGGGAGGAGACCCCGGGGTAGACCCAGAACTCGCTGGAGGGACTACATGTCCAATCTGGCCTGGGAACGCCTGTGGATCCCCCAGGAGGAGCTGGAGGGTGTTGCTGGGGAGAGGGACGTCTGGAGTGCCCTACTTAGCTTGCTGCCACCGCGACCCGACCCCGGAGAAGCGGCTGAAGATGAGATGAGAGAGATATATAAAAGTTTCTTTAAACTTTTATATGCTAGTAAGCAGACTTTTGTTTAACTTTTGCAATGAAAACACTGCATGTCACCATGGACTGATCTGAAAAGCCTACAGGCATAATCCTGCATTCTTTAAAAATACTAAAATGATCTCTAAAAGAATAGAAACAATCTAATCGTGCCATAGTAAAAGACTTTTCTCTTCTATGAACCCAGGTGTACTGTCTAACTTCCTCATTAGCTAAACTATGAGTTACTGCTCCACTAGTTTTACTTAAATGACTTAAAACAGCTTCACCATCCCCTCCTTCTTCCAGTCAGTGTCATTCCTGATGTCACCATGTGTTTCCTGGACAAACATGACATCAGGGAGCTTTAGCTTTACAAGTTCAGAAAGACATGCCCTCTTTCTCACGTCTCTTGCTCCATTTAGATTAAGTGTAGAGACTTTGACGTTGGCCATCGAGGCTGATGGGAGAAAAAACACACGATTACAGAACAACGTTAACCAGAACAGGAAATGATGTCTTATACTGGTTCTGACTCTTCATGCTGTATTTCCTGTTTGATTTTCAGAACCATTTTCTTTAACCTGTAGACCTCTGGATCAGTGTAGCCTCCTTTTTCTTTTCTTCTCATCTGGGATTTAACAGAATACAGAAAACATTTCTTTATCTGCAAAAAAATCTAAATTTTACCTTTCTCACGATTTTTGTCTGTTGCAAGAACTTCTTAATCTGGTGTGCATCATAGTTCTCTTGCTTTGTTGCAACAGACAACCGGGAGGTGGTGTGTGTCTGGCTGTTTACACCACAATCCTCCTCCTCCATCCTAAACTCAGCTTCACACAGCTGTACCTCCTGCTGCTTTCTGTTTAGTACAGGTACCTGGCTGTCTATGCCACAGTCCCCTTCCTCCTCCTCCTCCTCCTCCATACTCAACAGTGGTTCCTCCTGCTGCCTGCCTCTCCCCCCTGTTATTGCTCCTTTATCGGCTTGAGAGCCACTTGTTTTAGCTGACTGCTTTCTCCTCAGAAGAAGGAACCTTACAGATGTTTTTCTCCTCCATCAAATCCTCGTCGCTGCTCAACACCACACCTTCTGCAGCTCTACCTGTAGTGTTTGATGCCACCGCCTGTTCACCTTGAACCTCTTTTTCATCATTTACATTTTTCTTTCCAGACTTTTCACTCTGTTTGGGTGGTTCAGTTTTGTCAGCGTAGTCTGGACTCTGTTCCTTTTCTGTTGTCTCTTCGCTGCTCTGCCTGGTTTTACTCTGTTTGTTTCCTCTCACTTCTTCACTCTGTGTTTTGTCATCAGAGGAGTGTTTCTCAGGACATGTCCGAACCAAATGACCCTCTCCTCCACAGCCAAAACACTTCCAAGTCCCAGAGTTTACAAAAATCACATAACACACAACTGCTTTGTCTACAGTATCGACAAAAGTCACCACAGCGCCGTTCATTCTAGCAGCAGATTTAATGCTGCTGTGACCCACAACCTCCCCGACTGCCAAAACACAATCCTCCACCGAACAAGGAAAACCAGGCGACATTTTAAAGCCATGTTTCCTGGTGAGTTTGGTGAACTCCATACTGGCATTTAACATACCGACCAGCAAACGCTGGCTGACCACAATCACACACACACACAACCCCCGAAAACCTAAACTTATAACTTTCTACAGAATAGAATAGAATAGAACGTCTAAATGTATGAAATCATGTGAGGTGTGGTTGTGTTTTATTCTGATGCAGGGGAAAACTATTTGACTCAATAAAAACCAAGGAATAGAATAGAACTACTATCAGAAGCAGATGCTACACCTATTAATTATGTTTCTGTTACTACCACCTATATTATTACCATTACTACTACTTCTATTATTCTTCCTACTTCAGCTACCTGCACTTGTATTACCATGTCAGTCGCTTCTACTTAAGCTGCTGTCAGTGCTGCAACAAGTCCCTCTACTGACACCACTGCATACTGGACACCTGTCAAGGCAACCCGTTTTGTCTTCCACATTTCATTTTGGATAGAATAGAGTAAAATGGAGAGATATAAAATAGAATAAGGACAATGATTCTGTACAACTCTGTGTGCCGTTGACCAACATTGAGCTGAACATGTGTCCTAAACTGTGCAGGCTGATCCCAGTGATGGTCTCCCCACCACCTCCGTCATCTGAGAAGAAGAAGCAGAGCAGGGCTGAAGGACAGGTAAGCCGTCTGATATGGATTCTCTGTAGAGGAGACACAGGGAAGAGTGCCAGACAGTATTAGTCCCAGGTTAGTGGGACACACTATCGCCTCCAGACATGATGGCCACAACTTTTATACTATCTGAGCATTTGTTCCTGGTGTTTAGCTGTTCACCATTGTCAGGTAGAACCCATGAAGGTCATTCATTTGTAAATGATGACAAAGACATTCAACCGAGAGAGACATTTTGTATTGTTTTGTGTGTGCTTGTGTAATGTCATGGGCTGTTGTGTTTGAGCGATGTGTAATTTGGTGTTGTGTCCTCTCGTGTCATGTGGTGTTTGGTTGTATTGTTTTTTCTTTTGTGTCATTGTGTGTTGTGACGTGTAGTGTTGTGTCACCTTGTGTGGTGTGCTCTTCTGTCCTACAGGATCTGGGTGGTGGTGATGAGGATGAAGTGACGTATCACACTGTGAGAACTCCTCCTTCCTCTGAACTTCCTCCTTCATATGAGACGCCATGCAGTCGTCACATCTCTGCATTGATGGCTTCATGCTCCTGACGATGCTTCTGTCCACATTCCCAACATGTCAGTGGTTGGTCAGCCTCTCCACATCTGGTCTGTGATCCACATTTGTCACTGGCTGTATTCACAATGATGAAAGAAGCTCAACATGTGTTCCTTTCTTGTTCTACCTGATCAACTGAGAGTTTTGACCAATCAGTCTCATTCATCAGATGTGCTGATTAAATAATCCCTGATTAGTTTTCTACACATTTGTTGCGGTACAACCAATTTTGCATCTCTCCTGGTTTTCTGTGTTTTGTCAAGCTACACTGGCTTGTGCATGGTACATTGTTATGAAGACAGCTTGCATTAGTAATGCTTATTCAAAAGCCATAAGCTCTTTGGTAACCTCAGTATGACAGTATGTAAAAATGTGAAATCCTCCTACCTGATCGCATCAGTGCTCTGCCATTCTTCACACTGTAGGTGTTGTGTAAAAAAAGAGATGTGGTTTGATGTTCTTCTCACACAGTGTTAATTTGCATAAGTATATGTGTAAATACTGCTTCAGATGCAGCCCAGTTGTGAGACCCCCTCAGTTTTCATTAGGTCATTAACTTTTACTGTCACATTTATTAAAAACTGACAGTATGACACCAAATTATGACCGTTCACCAACAAAGACTGTTTTCATATGCAATGGAAAACATAGTTAAGTCTATCATTTGTTACTTGCTGAATTTAGTTTATTGGTTAAATATCATAATTGTAATCCAATCAAACAAACAATTAAAAGCTTAATTTCAAATCGGTTATTTTTGTTTTCACTTTTACCACTGATTATTTACGATAGATGAGGGAATAAAATTGACAATTCAACATGTTTGTAGTTTTACGTGTTATTTTACGCTATATAATTATTCTTTTAATGAGTACTTGTAGAATGTATTGTTAAAGAAGTCTTTGGGACATTGTTTTATTTGTCCACAAGATGGCAGAGTGACGCAAAAAGAGGCACAGCCATAAAAGGAGATCCACCAAATATAAAACTGTAACGTACATAAAGGAAGCTTATTAGTTTAATTAATGACAATTTTGGGCATCAAACAGTCATGTTCAGACATGCTGTTGAGTTAAGAGATGGATGTGTTTCCTGTTTGTAGTTTATGAACAGTCATATTTTATTGTTGTTGGTGTTACATGTGTAATAGTGTTTAGCTTTTTATGATTAAATAATATTGTAGGTTGGCTCTAAGTGTGCGGGTGTGAAAATGTATCTGTTCCTATTAAATCAATGATTTTAATCCTCGTGGACCAACTTTCCCGAGGCTTCACTTGACGCTCACTTGATTGGCAAATGTATCAACCACAAAGACTTGACGCATGCTCAGTAACCCAGGTAAGAAACTCCGAGAAGGTTGAATCAGTTCATCTGGACACAACGTTTATTGACAGACACGTCTCATCCCTCAACTAAGTGACATAATAACCCAGGTAAGAGAGTCGGGTCATTTTTAGCGTTTTTGTTCACATGTCTCATACTATACGTGCCACTCTATTCAGTCCTCTTGTCCCTTACAGGGGACAACGGCGCCTTTGAAATGACGTCACACGCGGGAGGGGGGACCTTGCGAACGTGGCTGGGACGCTACAAAATGGCTGCCATCTCAGTAACAGCGTTTTGTGGAAAAAAGGTAGGCATGATATTCATAAATAAAACATTTTTAATGTTATATTTTGATTGTTTCGAGTACGTAAACGTCTCAGGAATATCTGAGTGAGTTTTCAGAGCTGAGCTTCTTTATTTTTGTTTGCAAACCGCTAATTTATATTTGTCCTATATTGGGCCTCGTATCAGTCGTTACTATGGGCGCATTTGTTCATACACACCCATGAATTGAGACACCGATTGGCTCACACTGATGTCTTTGCAGGCCTGGGTGATTGCTCGTTGCAAGAGGTAGACAATAGATGTTAGGAGGAAGGAATTACTAATAACCATCATGCTTTGCTACTGCTCTCAGACAAACGTGGGGGCTAAAAATGCCATGGGTGTGTACGAAACAGATTTGCCCATAGTAACGAGTGATACACGAGGCCCCAGTTTGTACTTAACATTTGTTTCTCATTGTTTTCAGCAGACAGCTCTATGACGGAGGCAGAGAGGATCCTTACCAGAATCACTGAGGGAGATCCTGACATGGAGTTATCAGAGGATGAGAGTCCAGAGAGAGTATGAGACAGAAGAGCGTGAAAGCTCGGATGAGGAGGACCCAGATGAGGTGGGCCAAAACCAACACGTAGGGTTCTGAGGTTTTTATTTAATCAGTGCAAAAATGGAAGGATAACCTACAGAGATGTGTTCCAGGAAATAGATGCCAACATGTTATTTTTGAACCTAATGGAACAATTAATGATGGAATTTCTTTTAAACACATTCATTAGAACAGGGGTGGGCAGAAAGGGCCAGTGTGTGGGTGCAGGGTTTTGTTCCAACCAAGCAGTTACACAACTGATCCCACTAATCAACCAGTAGAGTCTCTGCTGAGGAACTTGACTAGGAGACACAGGTGTGTAACTGCTTGGTTGAAGCAAAAACCTTCACACACACACTGGCCCTTTCTGGATAAGATTGTCCACCCCTGCATTAGAAGGATGGACGCATGAGAGTTAACAGTGAGGTGTACTGTGACGTCTAGAGGCCTTTACACACCGGAGACGTGACAAATAACCGACACGAAATGTAGCATTTTCATGTCGGTTATTAGTCACATCCCCATAATCTTATTGTATTATTTTACAGTTTCATTCTCTATTCATGAATGCATCCCGGCATCTTATTAAACCTGACAAATAAGATGAGTCCTGACTCTTCAGCATTTAATGGATGGCTGTTAGATTGGTGTTGATACACACGATGAGAACAGTACAGTCAGTTACAAATAGTGAACATGGGTTTTTCAACACATTAATTACACTTCACTTTTTACAGGGGGTGGGACAAATGTTCTTCTTCGACTGTCATAAAGTCCTCATTCCCTGACCGGGAATCGAACCCAGGCCGCGGCAGTGAGACCGCCGAATCCTCACCACTAGACCACCAGGGAGACAGCAGAAGGGGAAAATGCACACAAATGAAATTCACAACAAATGGTGAGTAAATCATTGTTTTTATATTAAATGGAATTTGATTTCATGGGGGAGGGGGCATTCAACACACTGCATCAAATGCGACTCTACAAAGTAGAATTTAAGTCGACTAAATACCTCTGTCCTGCAGAGTAGACATGTATAGACTTTACAACACCGCCACCTATTGGACTCCCGGGCAATAACATGGACATGCAGTGGCACAGTTGGTGTATGAAGAGTTGAACTGAAAGGATTTGAAATCTCCCCTCTATGGTACCGTCCACCACACTGGAAGAGAAGAGAACAAATAATAATAAATAATGGTGGCATGTTAACGGGATACAGCTCAGTGGAGGCACCTTTTTGGGTGTAATATTATGTTAATAGTTGTGCTTATCTAATCCCTGGTGTTTAATTATAATTACGATTATAGAATTATAATTATAATTTATGGGCATAATATATTTGAATATCCTGGGTTTGAGCTCCGGGACAGTCCAAACTTTGGGGTTCGTCTCGAGTCGTCCACTGTGTGGAGTTTGCATGTTCTCCCCGTGTGTGCATGGGTTTCCTCCCACAGTCCAAAGACATGTAGGTCGGGTGACTCGACCCTACTAAATTGTCCCTAGTTTTGAGTGTGTGTGGCGGACCTGTGATGACCTGGCGGCCTGTCCAGGGTGCCTTCCCGCCTGCTGCCCAGTGACTGCTGGAATAGGCTCCAGCATCCCGCGGCCCTGAGAGCAGGATAAGTGGTTTGGATAATGGATGGATGATATATGTGAATAAGGTAGTGTGTTCTGTTTATCATCTTCAAACTGGATACTATACATACGACGTTCCCTTTGGCAACATAAAGTTTCTCTTCTCTTCCGGTCTGGTCGGACGGTACCATACGGGGGAGAAGATTTCAAATCCTCTCAGTTCAACTCTTCAAACGCCCACCTAATGTGTCGCTGCATGTCATTGTTATTGCCCCCGTAGTCCACTTGGAGGTGCTGTTGTTAAAACACAATGCTTTAGTTGCTTTTTTGTTGCAATTACATGTGTGGGTTATCTTCCTTCTGTTACCTCCGTGGTGGTCTAGTGGTTAGGATTCGGTGCTCTCACCGCCGCGGCCCGTTGTAAAAAACGGTTCAACCTGAATGAAAGAAGAAATCTCTGTCTTATTCCCCCTTAAAAAGTGAAATCTAACTGCTGCATCGTAAAGCACAAGTTCCAAGTGTGTAGTTCACAACTGGACCATGGAAGAACTGAGGAGTTTTTCAGTAATCCTGTCTGGATTTTGTACAATGTAGACAACCAAGCACTTCTACCTCATTAAAATACACGTGTGTGGCACAATGTGCAATTCATTAGGTGTTTGTGAGGGTGTCACGTAGAGAGGTATGTGAAACATAGAGCGTTCCACTTACCCTGTGGACCTTTTTTCAGGGACAGAGAGACATAATGTCAAAGAGAAGGAGAGAGGAAGAGATCACGCTTGGTGGAGGGCATTGATTATGAACAGAAAAACTGTGCTGAATTTCCCATCATCCCCAGTGTGTGTACGTATACTGATATTACACTTTTACTGTCGCTTCATCACACAGCTGACACATAACCACCATCAACCTTTTGTGGACCTTCCCTCTTTGAAATGCAAGCATCTTCTGCGTAGGATTTTGTTTGCGAGCAGAGCGAGGAAGCTCTTCTTCTTCCATACCGTTATGAGAGGCATCTACTGCTTGTCTGGGTCTCTGTTGTCTAGATATAATTTCACTGGTGGTTTCATTTCTGTTGAAGGAGTACAACTACCTTAGACCATCACAGCGGAGTGGGTTTGGCCATCAATCAGTAGCGTGGCAGGACCGATGAGGTGAAAGTCTTACTGTAGCATCCCCGGCTGAATGAGGGTCTAGAGTCTCAACTGATGTTGCATGAAGGTTTTATTTGCTAAACTTCCTCATGAGCCATACTCTTCACAAATACACCGTAAGAACTATAATGAAGAGAAAAATAGACTACTAGTACTACTACTGCTACTACCTTCGATGCTCCCGTTAGGGGGCGCCACAGTGGATCATCAGTTTCCATCTCTTCCTGTCCTCTGCATCTTCCTCTGTCACACCAGCCACCTGCATGTCCTCCCTCACCACATCCATAAACTTCCTCTTTGGCCTTCCTCTTCTCCTCTTCCCTGGCAGCTCCATATTCAGCATCCTTCTCCCAATATACCCAGCATCTCTCCTCCACACTTGTCCAAGCCATCTCAATCTTGTCTCTCTTGCTTTGTCTCCAAACCGTCCAACTTGAGCTGTCCCTCTAATATACTCGTTCCTAATCCTGTCCTCCTTCATCACTCCAAATGAAAATCTTATCATCTTCAAATCAGCCACCTCCAGCTCCGCCTCCTGTATTTTCGTCAGTTTCACTGTCCAAGCCATATGAAATATTTGGTCTCAACACCGTCTTGTAAACCTTCCCTTTAACTCTTGCTGGTACCCTTCTGTCACAAATCACTCCTGACACTGTTCTCCACCCACTCCACCCTGCCTGCACTCTCTTCTTCACCTCTCTTCTGCACTCCCCGTTACTTTGGACAGTTGACCTTAAGGATGCACCGATACCACTTTTTTTCAGACCAAGTACTTACGTTTGCATACTTGCCAATACCGAGTACAGATATGAGTACTTAATAATGCCATTACACTTGTAATGGCATTACACGTCCTTCTGGCCTTCTCTATGTTACTTCTTAATCAACATTCTCAAAGCAAACATTGCATCTGTGATGCTCATTCATAGCATGAAACCATACTGCTGTTCGCTAATCATCACCTCTCCTCTTAACCTAGCTTCTATTACTCTTTCCCATATCTTTATGCTGTGGCTGATCAACTTTATACCTCTGTAGTTGCTACAGTTCTGCACATTGCCCTTGTTCTTGAAAATTGGTACCAGTATGCTTCTCCTCCACTCCTCAGGTATCCTCTCACTTTCCAAGATTGTGTTAAACAATCTAGTTAAAAACCCCACTGCCATCTCTCCTAAACACCTTCATGCCTCCACAGGTATGTCATCAGGACCAACTGCCTTTCCACTCTTCATCCTCTTCATAGCTGCCCTCACTTCCTCCTTGCTAATCCACGGCACTTCCTGATTCACTATCCCCACATCATCCAACCTTCTCTCTCTCTCATTTTCTTCATTCATCAGCCCCTCAAAGTACTCCTTCCACCTTCTTAGCACACTCTCCTTTCTTGTCAGCACATTTCCATCTCTATCCTTGATCACCCTAACCTGCTGCACATCCTTCCCAGCTCGGTCCCTCTGTTTAGCCAATCGGTACAAGTCCTTTTCTCCTTCCTTAGTGTCTAACCTGTCATACAACTCACCATACACCTTTGCCTTTGCCACCTCTCTCTTCGCTTTACGCAGCATCTCCTTGTACTCCTGTCTACTTTCTTCATCTCTCCGACTATCCCACTTCTTCTTTGCCAACCTCTTCCTCTGTATAATTTGCTGTACTTCCTCATTCCACCACCAAGTCTCCTTGTCTTCTTTCCTCTGTGCTGATGACACACCAAGTACTTTCCTATCTGTCTCCCTCACTATTTCTGCTGTGGTTGCCCAGCCAACTGGCAACTCTTCACTACCACCCAGTGCCTGTCTTAACTCCTGCCTGAACTCCACACAACAGTCTTCCTTCTTCAACTTCCACCATTTGTTCATTGGCTCTGCCTTCACTCGCTTCCTCTTCTTGGTCTCCAAAGTCATCCTACAGACCACCATCCGATGCTGCCTAGCTACGTTCTCCCCGTCACCACCTTGCAGTCTCCAATCCGCTTCAGATCACACCTTCTACATAAGATGTAACCCACCTGTGTGCACTTTCCTCCACTCTTATACATCACCCTGTGTTCCTCCCTCTTCTTCAAATATGTATTCACCACAGCCATTTCCATCCTTTTCGCAAAATCCACCACCATCTGTCCGTCTACATTTTTTCTCCTTGACACCATACCTCCTCATCACCTCTGTTCCCTTCACCAACATGTCCATTGAAGTCTGCTACAATCACCACTCTCTCCTCCTTGGGTCCCCTCTCCACCACGTCATCTAACTCACTCCAGAATTCTTCTTTCTCTTCCATCTCACACCCAACTTGTGGGGCATATGCGCTGATAACATTCGGCAATACACCTTCGATTTCCAGCTTCATACTCATCATTCTGTCCGACACTCTCTTCACCTCCAGCACACTCTTGACATACTCTTCCTTCAGAATTACCCCTACCCCATTTCTCCTCCCATTCGCACCATGGCAGAAGAGTTTGAACCCACCTCTGATACTCCTGGCCTTACTCCCCTTCGGCCTGGTCTCTTGCACTCACGGTATGGCTACCTTTCTTCTTACATCATGTCAGCCAGCTCTCTCCCTTTACCAGTCAAAGTGCCAACATTCAAAGTTCCTACTCGCACCTCCACACTCCTACCCTTCCTCCTCTCTCGCTGCATCTGGACATGCCTCCCCCCTCTCCTTCTCCTTTGCCCAACAGTAGCTTAGTTTCCACCGGCACCCTGCTGGTTAACAGTACCGGTGGCGGTCGTTGGTAACCCGGGCCTGGACCGATCCAGTATGTAAATTTTCTTTATTATCTGCAATTTGATTTGGCAAAGATTTTACGCCAGATGCCCTTCCTGACGCAACTCTCCCCATTTATCCGGGCTTGGGACCGGCACTAAGAATGCACTGGCTTGTGCATCCTCAGTGGCCGGGTTCTTTAGGACAAATACGACAGCATGACAGATTACTTTAAACTGCTGCAGGCTACTGACAGGTTAATTATGTATATATATATATAGGAAAAACACCTTGAATACATAGCTGTACAAGCTTGTTTCGTGCGTCGTGCACTCGTCAGCTGCTAATGTGATTCAGAAAAGAAAACACACAGTTTACGTTGCCCCACGTCACGCCCCTAATTTCGGTGGACAGCAGCCAATGAGAGGAGAAAACATTTAAACTATTACAACCAATGGGGTAGGTAGTTACCATGCACAGCAACAATGATGGGGTAGAAAACATTACAACCAATGGCGTAAGAGGCTGGGGCTTGTTTTGAAAAAGCATTTAAATGATCAGGGCACTGTTGAAATAGCCTACATTTAGACTATAACAAGGAAATGTCAAATGGGGTAAATCATGTCTCTCATATAGTGGGGTGGTGTTGGGGCACAGCTGGAAGGGCGGGCAGTTAAAATATAAAAAAATACAACATCTAATAAATGTCACATGTATCATCTAATGGGGGGGGGGGGTCTGACTCTCGTTCATATGGACATATACTTCCAAACATTTCGGTCAGTGATCCCTGCCATGTGGTATTCGGCCTACTGGACACACTGGTTGTTGGGTTTGTAGCGTTGCCCCGTGTTGTAGCTGCGGTAGCAAGACATGTTCTGCACAATACCTGACTCTGTGCAGCATCATCTTTCCTAAATCCAAAATAGGTCCAGACAACTGACGTACTGCTCCTCTTTGACACTATTTTGTCTCCTCTTCAGTGTTCGGTTGTGCCGAGGCCATGTTCACGAGATGGTAACGGTACTGCTAGAATCAAAGCTTAGCGTGGCAAGTTGTTTTCTTCATTTACTGCTCTCACTCGCATGTCACATGAGCGTAGGGTAGTGTGTGTGTACGTGAACCCCATATTACCTGGTGTTTCCCGCCCTCTGATTGGTTAGATTGTGGAACATAGAAAAAAAAACACCTTTTTTGTAAATCGCACCCTTTGCAATTTGAAGATTGCATACTGTTATATTGCGATGTTGGTTTGAATTGGATTAATCGTTCAGCCTACTGCATGCAAGCGTGTGATACAGGACCAGTGAGATTTCATGTAGATTTCATCTGGAAGCTTTCTCCAGTCTGCATATCCGTTTCATATCGTACCTGAAAAAACATTTGCAGATGCACCAAGTACAACAATGAGAGATACTGATGCAAGGTTTTGGTGAGTGGGGCCTTGTTGTGGAATAATCAACCTGTTTGATTTCCAGCGCTGGCATTTATTACCTTCCACTGGTGCAATCAGTCAGACTCTAAACTGTACATATAATAAGAATAGGAGACCCACTATTTTCTACTTCTTTTTTCTTGTTCATAATTTTATATCCTTTTTGTATGTTTTAGCTGTAATGTACTTTTATGAACATTGGTGATCTACTTCTTGGTTCAGCTGGATGGAACCAGCAGCCTGTACTTACCATAGGTCAGGCCTAGTCAACTGGCGGCCCGCGGGCCAAATCCGGCAGGAGGATTTTTTCCCCGGCCCTTTGATCAATTTTTATGAGAACATTAAAAATTATAATGCATTTTGGTGAGAAGGTGAGAGATGATCATAATATCTTAACAAGTAATTTCATTTTTTTTTTCATCTGCCAATGTATTGTAAGTTGTTTTGCATGTCTCTTTAATTGGGGCCTTTTGATCATCGGTATTGGTGATGGTGAGAAGTGATTCATTAGCTAAAATAAACGTAGCCTATATAAATGTATGAAATGGCTGCCCTGTTTTGTATGTTACATAAACACATTGCTAAAAAACGCTTTTGATACACAGTATTAAGGGTATTTAGATCTCATCATCACAACCTACAGAACCCACAACCTGACCAAACTGGAAGACGTGTGTACACGTGTGTTTGAATCTAGTTGTATCTGTGTACAAATAGATGTGTTTGGTTCAGTGTAAACATGTGGTTCATTGAGTGTGTGTTTGTATGTATGTGTTTTTCATTGTGTATCGGTGTATGTTTGTGTACTTATTTGTGTCTGTATGTGTGTGCATGTGTGTTAACATGTACACTGGTTTGGTGTGAGTCTGCATTCAAAGCTGTTAATCTTTCGCGTGTGTTATCTGTTTACATGTGTGAGATGGTTGCTTGTGAGTGTGTGTCTGTGCATACACTTTTGGCCGTGAGTGTGTGTGTATTTGGGTTTGAATGTGTGTGCATTTAAGTATGTATGTGCAATTTTGTTGCATGCATGTATGTTTTGTGCACACACGTTTTCATGTGTGTGTGTGTGTGTGTGTGTGTCAGTGTGTGTGAGATCATCGTACCAGTGAAATGAGAAGCAGGATGTACTCAGTGTTCACAGCAATGACAACTCACCCACAACTTCTTTTTTGTTTCTCCTGGGAAAAAAGCAACATGAGCTTGATCAGCAGTGGTGTTTGGTGTGTTGAAATAAACCTGCTCACTGCTGAGAACCAGAACGCTCATTCTGACCTTTATTTCCATGAGTTGAGTCTACTGTTGCACTTAGTACAGAAACACAACTGACAACTACGAGGTTCAGCTGGTTTTTTCTGTCTGTGTCTATTTGACGATGTCCCGGCCACGGTTGTGTGCGTATAGTTGTGTTGCCTCCTGTATCTAACCCTCACTCTGACTCTACATCCAGGTATCGCCAGGTGCTCCTCATCACCTCATCAACCAATCATCCAATTCCCATCAGCTGTGCAGTCTGCTATTTAAACCCCCACGTGTCTTCACTTCCCCGCCAGCTGGTTTAGTTTGTGTGATTTTAGTTTGTGTGTTGTAGCTACTTTGTGTTGATGCTTTTGTCTCTGCAGCTACTTTGTGTTGATGGTTTTGTCTCTGTAGCTACTTTGTGTTGATGCTTTTGTCTCTGCAGCTACTTTGTGTTGATGGTTTTGTCTCTGCAGCTACTTTGTGTTGATGGTTTTGTCTCTGTAGCTACTTTGTGTTTGTAATGTCTGGCCCGTTTTTGCTTAAGTTTGCATTTTGACTATTTTGAGTTGTGTTTAGCCTTCAGTTTGTTTAGTTCTTTTGGGCAAGGGGGTCATGGTGAGATGCCCATGGGCAAACACCCCATCACGTAGCTTACCTCTGTGAGACACACTAGGTTAGGAGCGGTTGCCACCTTCTGTCTTTAGGTTTGGTGCTTTTCAGCTCTGTCAAGGGGGGTTACTTTTGTTAGTAGTTTATTGTTTTGGCAACCGTCCGGTTCCCTTGTCCTGTCATGGTGTTAATAAATATTTAAATTTGTATGTTTATGTCTCACTGTGTTGCACCCTCACCTCACCGTTACCCAGTGCACTAATTGTTGCACCCTCACCAGACCGAGGGACGTACCAGACGACTAAAGAAACTGAGATGTGGTAATTTTGGCTGATTTACATCCAACCACACATAGAAATAAGAGAAATAAATGGAATAAGGAAGTTCCACCCAACTAACCACAGCAGATATATCTGTCTCTGTACCAACAACCAGTTCACATACAGACCGACAGAAGACAGCAGCAAAAGAGGGACAGACAGACAGAGAGCAGAATGGCTGAGTTGAGGATGAGTGAAATATCATTTCTGATAATACTGTTTCCTGCAGCAGGTAAGAACACATTTTAATGTATCTTAGATAACAGCTTATGGATAAATAACATTCAGCAATATTGTATAAATTTCCTCTTAACATGGAAACATTATTACATAATTTATGAATCCCTCTTCATTCTATGAGGATCGTTCATTATGATATTTAAAACATGCTGAATGGTTCATATAGGGAATTCCTGAAAGTCAAGATCTGAACTGCGTTATCTGCCAGTCTTCAAATATATCTTCACACCAGCTGTGTTGGTACCAGCTGTGTTATGTGGATTTTATTCATTTGGATCAATAATAAATATTTTCTCCTCAGCAGTTACCGGACAAGAATATCTCTTCATCTACATGAGAGATGGAGATGATGAGGTCACTCTGCCATGTACCAGTGTGAGATCAGCACCAGAAAACTGTTTCAATACTACGTGGCTCTTCAATAACAATCATAATGAGACACAAGGATTGGTTTCTGGTGGTCAAGTTAGAAGGAAGAACTTCACCAACTCCAGAGCAGACAGACTGAGTATTACACCAAACTGTTCTCTGCTTATAAAGAAGGTGACAGGCGAGGACGTTGGTCAATACACCTGCCGACAAATACTCCCAGACCAACCCACATTTGATGATTCTTACGTTCATCTTTCAGTTGTAAGCAGTGAGTATTTCCATTGTATCCTCTTCATCTTAATCCACATTCTTATAACTATTCAGAGCTGCTGCAGGACAGGTGGCAGTGATGACCACGGCAGTAATGTCTTAATGATGTTATAACTTTGTACCATGTGGCTGTCTTCCTCTACACACATCACCATCTTCTCCAGTGACTGGTCAGAAGACCGCTGACCACCTGACGCTCTCCTGCTCCGTGTGGACATATGAGCTGGCTATGAAGGTGGAGTGGGTGGAGGAGAAAGATAGTCAGACGAGCTGTGTTCCCAAGGAAAACACAGTGTATTTCTGTAACTCCACTATGATGCTTTCAACCACCCAGAAGAAGGAGACATTCAGCTGTCAACTGACTGATTTTAACGACAGACTGACGATATTTGACTTAATCTTTCAAATCAGTGGTAAAGTATGATTTTGAGGTGTTCAAATGATGTCTTTTCACTTGGTCTGATAAACGGGACAGTGTGACCTCTTTAGAGACGCCCCTGTTCATTGGGTATCAATGCTTCCTCTGTCCAGAAAACAAAGAAAAAGCAGAAGACGATGAAAAAGAGACATGAGGCTCTGCCAACACAACTAACATGACAGTTACACCAAGTTAGGACTTTACATCCCTTTACTAACTTGTCTCTCTCTCTCTCCCCCCTTTACTCGTCGGTGTCGCCAGGTCATCCTCCCGGGGCTTAAGTCCTGAACGTTTCTTGTGTAGCCCGAATATAATTTTAAATGTAAGCCCGACAAAAAGCGTAACGTGTGTGAATGTCCGATAGTCTTCGTAACATAACAGCCTGTCAACATAATGCAGGTCTCGAGACTAACTCCCCGTGTGTGTGTGTGTGTGTGTGTGTGTGTGTGTGTGTGTGTGTGTGTGTGTGTTGTGCAGGGGGTGCAGTTGGTTGTGTAATGTCTGAGTTGGAGTGTGGGAGGGGTGTGAAAGTGATCAAACAAACCTGCAGTAAAACACATTCAAGTCGTCAGCTAGTTGAAGGTTCTCTACAGTGTGTGTGTGTGGGGGGGTTCCTGTAGTTTGTGATGTCCTCCTGCAGGCGTCTCCACACAGACGCAGCATCAAATTTAAATAATTCATCATTATGATTATTATGATCATCATGATGACCATTAGGCAGTTTTGGTGCCCCTCCAGCACTTGGTGCCCTACGCACCACAGAATAGAGATCGTACAGTGCAATGACAATTTGCTCATGAGTGCAAAATCTATTCTGCAGCTCATTACAAGGATACACAACCAGAATATCTTTACTGGGTTGGCAGTGGATTTTAGCTGCACAGCCCACAAGAACAAGCTCCAGAAATATTTTACCTGATTTAGTTTTGCCGTCATGTGATGTGTTTTTGTTTTTGCTCTTTTTTCCTCCACAGATTCTTCTGTCCTGACTGCCAACTTAGTGACTGTGGGTTTGGCCCTTTTCTACGTAATTGTAACTGCAGTCATCGTGTACAGGTGGAGAGCTAAAGGTAATGATATTTACAGGTGAACATTTGATAGTCATGAGAAAGAGGTTGTAATTTCAGGATCTAAACTCCTCTCACTTGTTTTATTTTTTCCAGGGAATCAAACAGCACGTGATGGAGATAATGTGAGTTTTACTATTACAAATTCAACAGAACCAAGGCTGTAAAATGCTGTAGCAAAATGGTGTGTTGTGGTTTTTATTTGTTTTGTTTTGTAACTCGCTGTGTTGAAAGGTTAGCATGATATTTCCTGTTCAGACCAACTGATGTGATAATGTTTGTTCCTATAATACTGCAAGACGCTTCAGAAGAGGTCAGAGAGCATATGCTGTTTTATGTCTTTACTATAACTCTCTCGGTGTGTGTGTGGTTGTGTGTGTGTGTGTGTGTGGTTGTGTGTGTGTGTGTATGTGTGTGTCTCACAGAGAGAGTTTGAGTTTTAAAGAACCTTTATTTAACATATGCTCCCTATCCCAGTGTCACCAGCAAAATCTACTGGAAAAAAAATGAATGCACAGACAAGTAAATCATAGAAAACGAATAATACTTGAATAAAATGAGTAATAATAAAATATCATAATTAAACATTAATAAATAAATAAATAAATAATCATGAAAAATAACTAGAAAGCAATGATCCCAAACAAAAAGGAAAACAAGCTACCCATTATACAGCACCAGACTGGTTAACCAAGCACAGAGCTGTACATCTGTACATCTATACATCTCCACCTATCACAGAGCAGATGATGATGTAACACCATTGCTGCTCCAGATCACACATGTCACTCATCAGTTTGGAGAATCTAAAATCAGCCCACACCCTGGCCCTCACAGAACCCACAAACGATGAGGTAACCTCTCGATTAGAATAATTTTCTATTTTACTGTTTCTGCTTTTATTAATAATATAAATACACCCTGTGGATCCACCACCCACGGGGATGAGCACTGGGGTAGGGTGCAATGCAGACCAGGCGCCAGGCAAAGGCAGGGACCGGGGTGTGCCGACTCCCAGCATCGCAGACTGGTGCTCAGGATGTGGCATGTCACCTCTCCAGCACCCTCCAGGTTGGGGATGAGTTGTTGCCTCAAGTGAAGGAGTTCAAGTATCTTGCAGTCTTGTTCACGAGTGAGGGTAGGATGGAGGAGGAGATTGACAGGCGGATTGGTGCAGCATGAGCAGTAATGCAGACATTGTACCGGACCGTTGTGGCAAAGAAGGAGCTGAGCCGGGAGGCAAAGCTCTCAATTTACCAGTCAGTCTTCGTTTCAACCCTCACCTATGGTCATGAGATTTGGTCAGTGACCGAAAGAGTGAGATCACGGATACAAGCGGCTGAAATGAGTTTCCTCCAGAGGGTGTCTGGGCTCAGCCTTAGAGATAGGCTGAGGAGCTCAGACATCCAGAGGGAGCTGGGAGTAGAGCCGCTGCTCCTTCGCGTCGAAAGGAGCCAGTTGAGGTGGTTCGGGCATCTGATTAGGATGCCTCCTGGGCACCTTTGGAGGTTTATCGGGCATGTCCAACTGAGAGGAGACCCCGGGGTAGACCCAGAACTCGCTGGAGGGACTACATGTCCAATCTGGCCTGGGAACGCCTGTGGATCCCCCAGGAGGAGCTGGAGGGCGTTGCTGGGGCGAGGGACGTCTGGAGTGCCCTACTTAGCTTGCTGCCACCGCGACCCGACGCCGGAGAAGCGGCTGAAGATGAGATGAGAGAGATATATAAAAGTTTCTTTAAAATGTGCTTCTAGTAACAGAACAGTGTTAAAATGCTAGTAAGCAGACTTTTGTTTGACTTTTGCAATGAAAAGACTGCATGTCACCATGGACTGATCTGAAAAGCCTACAGGCATAATCCTGCATTCTTTAAAAATACTAAAATGATCTCTAAAAGAATAGAAACAATCTAATCGTGCCATAGTAAAAGACTTTTCTCTACTATGAACCCAGGTGTACTGTCTAACTTCCTCATCAACTAAACTGTGAGTTACTGCTCCACTAGTTTTACTTAAATGACTTAAAACAGCTTCACCATCCCCTCCTTCTTCCAGTCAGTGTCATTCCTGATGTCACCATGTGTTTCCTGGACAAACATGACATCAGGGAGCTTTAGCTTTACAAGTTCAGAAAGACATGCCCTCTTTCTCACGTCTCTTGCTCCATTTAGATTAAGTGTAGAGACTTTGACGTTGGCCATCGAGGCTGATGGGAGAAAAAACACACGATTACAGAACAACGTTAACCAGAACAGGAAATGATGTCTTATACTGGTTCTGACTCTTCATGCTGTATTTCCTGTTTGATTTTCAGAACCATTTTCTTTAACCTGTAGACCTCTGGATCAGTGTAGCCTCCTTTTTCTTTTCTTCTCATCTGGGATTTAACAGAATACAGAAAACATTTCTTTATCTGCAAAAAAATCTAAATTTTACCTTTCTCACGATTTTTGTCTGTTGCAAGAACTTCTTAATCTGGTGTGCATCATAGTTCTCTTGCTTTGTTGCAACAGACAACCGGGAGGTGGTGTGTGTCTGGCTGTTTACACCACAATCCTCCTCCTCCATCCTAAACTCAGCTTCACACAGCTGTACCTCCTGCTGCTTTCTGTTTAGTACAGGCTGTCTATGCCACAGTCCCCTTCCTCCTCCTCCTCCTCCTCCATACTCAACAGTGGTTCCTCCTGCTGCCTGCCTCTCCCCCCTGTTATTGCTCCTTTATCGGCTTGAGAGCCACTTGTTTTAGCTGACTGCTTTCTCCTCAGAAGAAGGAACCTTACAGATGTTTTTCTCCTCCATCAAATCCTCGTCGCTGCTCAACACCACACCTTCTGCAGCTCTACCTGTAGTGTTTGATGCCACCGCCTGTTCACCTTGAACCTCTTTTTCATCATTTACATTTTTCTTTCCAGACTTTTCACTCTGTTTGGGTGGTTCAGTTTTGTCAGCGTAGTCTGGACTCTGTTCCTTTTCTGTTGTCTCTTCGCTGCTCTGCCTGGTTTTACTCTGTTTGTTTCCTCTCACTTCTTCACTCTGTGTTTTGTCATCAGAGGAGTGTTTGTCAGGACATGCCCGAACCAACTGACCCGCTCCTCCACAGCCAAAACACTTCCAAGTCCCAGAGTTTACAAAAATCACATAACACACAACTGCTTTGTCTACAGTATCGACAAAAATCACCACAGCGCCGTTCATTCTAGCAGCCGATTTAATGCTGCTGTGACCCACAACCTCCCCGACTGCCAAAACACAATCCTCCACCGAACAAGGAAAACCAGGCAACATTTTAAAGCCATGTTTCCTGGTGAGTTTGGTGAACTCCATACTGGCATTTAACATACCGACCAGCAAACGCTGGCTGACCACAATCACACACACACACAACCCCCGAAAACCTAAACTTATAACTTTCTACAGAATAGAATAGAATAGAATGTCTAAATGTATGAAATCATGTGAGGTGTGGTTGTGTTTTATTCTGATGCAGGGGAAAACTTTTTGACCAAATAAAAACCAAGGAATAGAATAGAACTGCTATCAGAAGCAGATGTTACTCCTATTAATTATGTTTCTGTTACTACCACCTATATTATTACCATTACTACTACTTCTATTATTCTTCCTACTTCAGCTACCTGCACTTGTATTACCATGTCAGTCGCTTCTACTTAAGCTGCTGTCAGTGCTGCAACAAGTCCCTCTACTGACACCACTGCATACTGGACACCTGTCAAGGCAACCCGTTTTGTCTTCCACATTTCATTTTGGATAGAATAGAGTAAAATGGAGAGATATAGAATAGGATAAGGACAATGATTCAGTACAAAGCTGTGTGCCGCTGACCAACATTGAGCTGAACATGTGTCCTAAACTGTGCAGGCTGATCCCAGTGATGGTCTCCCCACCACCTCCGTCATCTGAGAAGAAGAAGCAGAGCAGGGCTGAAGGACAGGTAAGCCGTCTGATATGGATTCTCTATAGAGGAGACACAGGGAAGAGTGCCAGACAGTATTTAGTCCCAGGTTAGTGGGACACACTATCACCTCCAGACATGATGGCCACAACTTTTATACTATCTGAGCATTTGTTCCTGGTGTTTAGCTGTTCACCATTGTCAGGTAAAACCCATGAAGGTCATTCATTTGTAAATGATGACAAAGACATTCAACCGAGAGAGACATTTTGTGTTGTTTTGTGTGTGCTTGTGTAATGTCATGGGCTGTTGTGTTTTAGCGATGTGTAATTTGGTGTTGTGTCCTCTCGTGTCATGTGGTGTTTGGTTGTATTGTTTTTTCTTTTGTGTCATTGTGTGTTGTGACGTGTAGTGTTGTGTCACCTTGTGTGGTGTGCTGCTCTGTGCTACAGGATCTGGGTGATGATGATGAGGATGAAGTGACGTATCACACTGTGAGAACTCCTCCTTCCTCCTCCTTCCTCCATATGAGACGCCATGCAGTCATCACATCTCTGCATCGATGGCTTCATGCTCCTGACGATGCTTCTGTCCACATTCCCAACATGTCAGTGGTTGGTCAGCCTCTCCACATCTGGTCTATAATCCACATTTGTCACTGGCTGTATTCACAATGATGAAAGAAGCTTAACATGTGTTCCTTTCTTGTTCTACCTGATCAACTGAGAGTTTTGACCAATCAGTCTCATTCATCAGATGTGCTGATTAAATAATCCCTGATTAGTTTTCTACACATTTGTTGTGGTACAACCAATTTTGCATCTCTCCTGGTTTTCTGTGTTTTGTCAAGCTACACTGGCTTGTGCATGGTACATTGTTATGAAGACAGCTTGCATTAGTACTGCTTATTCAAAAGCCATAAGCTCTTTGGTAACCTCAGTATGACAGTGTGTAAAAATGTGAAATCCTCCTACCTGATCGCATCAGTGCTCTGCCATTCTTCACACTGTAGGTGTTGTGTAAAAAAAGAGATGTGGTTTGATGTTCTTCTCACAGAGTGTTCATTTGCATAAGTATATGTGTAAATAGTGCTTCAGATGCAGCCCAGTTGTGAGACCCCCTCAGTTTTCATTAGGTCATTAAGTTTTACTGTCACATTTATTAAAAACTGACAGTATGACACCAAATTATGACCGTTCACCAACAAAGACTGTTTTCATATGCAATGGAAAACATGGTTAAGTCTATCATTTGTTACTTGCTGAATTTAGTTTATTGGTTAAATATCATAATTGTAATCCAATCAAACAAACAATTAAAAGCTTAATTTCAAATCGGTTATTTTTGTTTTCACTTTTACCACTGATTATTTACGATAGATGAGAGAATAAAATTGACAATTCAACATGTTTGTAGTTTTACATGTTATTTTACGCTATATAATTATTCTTTTAATGAGTACTTGTAGAATGTATTGTTAAAGAAGTCTTTGGGACAGTGTTTTATTTGTCCACAAGAGGGCAGAGTGACGCAAAAAGAGCCACAGCCATAAAAGGAGATCCACCAAATATAAAACTGTAACGTACATAAAGGAAGCTTATTAGTTTAATTAATGACAATTTTGGGCATCAAACAATCGTGTTCAGACATGCTGTTGAGTTAAGAGATGGATGTGTTTCCTGTTTGTAGTTTATGAACAGTCATATTTTACTGTTGTTGATGTTACATGTGTAATAGTGTTTAGCTTTTTATGATTAAATAAAGTATTGTAGGTTGGCTCTAAGTGTGCGGGTGTGAAAATGTATCTGTTCGTATTAAATCAATGATTTTAATCCTCGTGGACCAACTTTCCCGAGGCTTCACTTGACGCTCACTTGATTGGCAAATGTATCAACCACAAAGACTTGACGCATGCTCAGTAACCCAGGTAAGAAACTCCGAGAAGGTTGAATCAGTTCATCTGGACACAACGTTTATTGACAGACACGTCTCATCCCTCAACTAAGTGACATAATAACCCAGGTAAGAGAGTCGGGTCATTTTTAGCGATTTTGTTCACATGTCTCATACTATACATGCCACTCTATTCAGTCCTCTTGTCCCTTACAGGGGACAACGGTGCCTTTAAAATGACGTCACACGCGGGAGGGGGGACCTTGCGAACGTGGCTGGGACGCTACAAAATGGCTGCCATCTCAGTAACAGCGTTTTGTGGAAAAAAGGTAGGCATGATATTCATAAATAAAACATTTTTAATGTTATATTTTGATTGTTTCGAGTACGTAAACGTCTCAGGAATATCGGAGTGAGTTTTCAGAGCTGAGCTTTATTTTCGTTTGCAAGCCGCCAATTTATATTTGTCCTATATTGGGCCTCGTATCAGTCGTTACTATGGGCACATTTGTTCATACACACCCATGAATTGAGACACCGATTGGCTCACACTGATGTCTTTGCAGGCCTGGGTGATTGCTCGTTGCAAGAGGTAGACAATAGATGTTAGGAGGAAGGAATTACTAATAACCATCATGCTTTGCTACTGCTCTCAGACAAACGTGGGGGCTAAAAATGCCATGGGTGTGTACGAAACAGATTTGCCCATAGTAACGAGTGATACACGAGGCCCCAGTTTGTACTTAACGTTTGTTTCTCATTGTTTTCAGCAGGCAGCTCTATGACGGAGGCAGAGAGGATCCTTAACAGAATCACTGAGGGAGATTCTGACATGGAGTTATCAGAGGATGAGAGTCCAGAGAGAGTATGAGACAGAAGAGGGTGAAAGCTCGGGTGAGGAGGACCCAGATGAGGTGGGCCAGAACCAACACGTGGGGTTCTGATGTTTTTATTTAGTCGGTGCAAAAATGTAAGGATAACCTACAGAGATGTGTTCCAGGAAATAGATGCCAACATTTTATTTTTTACCTAATGGAACAATTAATGAGGGAATTTTTTTTAAACACATTCATTAGAACAGGGGTGGGCAGAAAGGGCCGTGTGTGGGTGCAGGGTTTTGTTCCAACCAAGCAGTTACACACCTGATCCCACTAATCAACCAGTAGAGTCTCTGCTGAGGAACTTGACTAGGAGACACAGGTGTGTAACTGCTTGGTTGGAGCAAAAACCTTCACACACACACTGGCCCTTTCTGGATGAGATTGTCCACCCCTGCATTAGAAGGATGGACGCATGAAACAAAGTGTAAAAGTGTTCTCAAGTGAACTATCCCTTTTATCATTTCTATAACATGTTAATTGTGCTAAATGATTGATTGTGCTTTGTCTTTCTCAGTCAAAGCTGTCTACTTACATGTAGCTTTGATGGCTAAACAACAAAATGGTGAAAGGTGAGAGTTAACAGTGAGGTGTACTGTGACGTCTAGAGGCCTTTACACACCGGAGACGTGATAAATAACCGGCACGAAATTTAGCATTTTCGTGTCGGTTATTAGTCACATCCCCATCATCTTATTGTATTATTTTACAGTTTCATTCTCAATTCATGAATGCATCCCGGCATCTTATTAAACCTGACAACTAAGATGAGTCCTGACTCTTCTGCATTTAATGGATGGAGTTTGGCTGGCTGCAGTGTTCGAATTACACCGAGGCTTTCAGGGGTGCCCACCTATGTGGTGTTTTGTGTGCGTTTGTGCTGGAGCTCAATATTTCAATATGATGTCATCAGCACAAACAGTTCCACTATGCTCTTTGGGAGGCCCCAGTGTGTGCACATGTACATTATTGTACTGTACTGTACATTACATCCAATTATAAGGGGATGTAATGTAGCCTACAGGCACACCGCTAGGGGGTGCCAGTGACACATAGAAATGGGGCACTCCTGAACTTTGTCACTAGGTATGCCATGGGCAGAACCAGGTATGCCGGGCACTCCCGAGCGCCAGCGTACCTCGAACCCAGGCTGGCTGTTAAATTGGTGTTGATACACACAATGAGAACAGTACAGTCAGTTACAAATAGTGAACATGGGTTTTTCAACACATTAATTACACTTCACTTTTTACAGGGGGTGGGACAAATGTTCTTCTTCGACTGTCATAAAGTCCTCGTTCCCTGACCGGGAATCGAACCCGGGCCGCGGCAGTGAGACCGCCGAATCCTAACCACTAGACCACCAGGGAGACAGCAGAAGGGGAAATGCACACAAATGAAATTCGCAACAAATGGTGAGTAAATCATTGTTTTTATATTAAATGGAATTTGATTTCATGGGGGAGGGGGGCATTCAACACACTGCATCAAATGCGACTCTACAAAGTAGAATTTAAGTCGACTAAATACCTCTGTCCTGCAGAGTAGACGTGTATAGACTTTACAACAGCGTCACCTAGTGGACTCCCGGGCAATAACGTTGACGTGCAGTGGCACAGTTGGTGTATGAAGAGTTGAACTGAAAGGATTTGAAATCTCCCCCCGTATGGTACCGTCCACCACACTGGAAGAGAAGAGAATAAATGATAATAAATAATGGTGGCATGTTAACGGGATACAGCTCAGTGGAGGCACCTTTTTGGGTGTAATATTTTGTTAATAGTTGTGCTTATCTAATCCCTGGTGTTTAATTATAATTACAATTATAGAATTATAATTATAATTTATGAGCATAATATATTTGAATATCCTGGGTTTGAGCTCCGAGGTAGTCCAAACTTTGGCGTTCGTCTGGAGTCGTCCACTGTGTGGAGTTTGCATGTTCTCCCTGTGTGTGCATGGGTTTCCTCCCACAGTCCAAAGACATGTAGGTCAGGTGACTCGACCCTACTAAATTGTCCCTAGTTTTGAGTGTGTGTGTGTGTGTGTGTGTGTGTGTGTGTGTGTGTGTCGGACCTGTGATGACCTGGCGGCCTGTCCAGTGTGCCTTCCCACCTGCTGCCCAGTGACTGCTGGGATAGGCTCCAGCATCCCTCGCCCCTGAGAGCAGGATAAGTGGTTTGGATAATGGATGGATGATATATGTGAATAACGTAGTGTGTTCTGTTTATCATCTTCAAACTGGATACTATACATACAACGTTCCCTTTGGCAACATAAAGTTTCTCTTCTCTTCCGGTCTGGTCGGACGGTACCATACGGGGGAGAAGATTTCAAATCCTCTCAGTTCAACTCTTCAAGCACCCACCAAATGTGTCGCTGCATGTCATTGTTATTGCCCCCGTAGTCCACTTGGAGGCGCTGTTGTTAAAACACAATGCTTTAGTTGCTTTTTTGTTGCAATTACATGTGTGGGTTATCTTCCTTCTGTTACCTCCCTGGTGGTCTAGTGGTTAGGATTCGGTGCACTCACCGCCGCGGCCCGTTGTAAAAAAAAACGGTTCAACCTGAATGAAAGAAGAAATCTCTGTCTTATTCCCCCTTAAAAAGTGAAATCTAACTGCTGCATCGTAAAGCACAAGTTCCAAGTGTGTAGTTCACAACTGGACCATGGAAGAACTGAGGAGTTTTTCAGTAATCCTGTCTGGATTATGTACAACGTAGACAACCAAGCACTTCTACCTCATTAAAATACACGTGTGTGGCACAATGTGTAATTCATTAGTTGTTTGTGAGGGTGTCACGTAGAGAGGTATGTGAAACATAGAGCGTTCCACTTACCATGTGGACCTTTTTCAGGGACAGAGAGACATAATGTCAAAGAGAGGGAGAGAGGAAGAGATCACGCTTGGTGGAGGGCATTGATTATGAACAGAAAAACTGTGCTGAATTTCCCGTCATCCCCAGTGTGTGTACGTATACTGATATTACACTTTTACTGTGGCTTCATCACACAGCTGACACATAACCGCCATCAACCTAGTCATCAACCTTTTGTGGACCTTCTCTCTTTGAAATGCAAGCATCTTCTGCGTAGGATTTCGTTTGCGAGCAGAGCGAGGAAGCTCTTCTTCTTCCATACCGTTATGAGAGGCATCTATCTGCTGGTCTGGGTCTCTTTTGTCTAGATATAATTTCACTGGTGGTTTCATTTCTGTTGAAGGAGTACAACTACCTTAGACCATCATATCGGAGTTTGTTTGGCCATCAATCAGTAGCGTGGCAGGACCGATGAGGTGAAAGTCTTACTGTAGCATCCCCGGCTGAATGAGGGTCTAGAGCAGCGGTCGGGAACCTATGGCTCGCGAGCCATATATGGCTCTTCCGGTGACGGCATATGGCTCCCAGACAATTTTGAGTTGAAAATTATTTTTTTTTCAAAAAAATCAGTTTGGAACTGATTTTAAAATACTTGTGATATTTCTTAATAATACTGTGTCATTTTAAAGTAAACAGAAATTAGTTTTGAAGATAAATTTCACGGGTCACCCGTGGGTCGGGTCGGGAACCAATGGCTCGCGAGCATGTCCGGGTCATTGTAAAGGTGAAGAAATCAATTTTATCAGATAGCCAACTAGTTTATCCGCTTCAACCCTTGTAACGGAAAAGATGGCGAAAAGAAAAAAAGACGATGATTACCGTGCATTCCAGGCTGCGTGGACAGAGGAATTTGCATTTGTGGAGAGAGCAGGATCTGCGGTATGTCTAATATGCAATGATAAAATTGCATCGATGAAACGGTCAAATATAAAGCGGCACTTCGATACGCACCATGCTTCATTTGCATCGAAATATCCAGCGGGGGACAGACAGCAGGAAAAGGGCATGCGAGGAGCTACAGCGGAGAGTGCAGACGAGTCAGCAGCAACTACGTGTGTGGACCAAGCAAGGTGACGGGAATTCCGCTAGCTTTGCGGTGGCTTTGGCAATAGTAAGGAATGGAAAGTCATTCACAGATGGCGAGTATGCCAAAACATTCATGCTTGATGTGGCCAATGAACTGTTTGATGACTTCCCAAATAAAGACAAGATAATCAAACGAATAAAAGACATGCCCCTGTCAGCAAGAACTGTGCACGATCGTAGCATCATGATGGCAAATCAAGTCGAGGAAACACAAATTAAGGACATAAACGCCGGGACATACTTTTCTCTCGCGTTAGATGAGTCAACAGACGTTAGCCATCTATCTCAGTGCAGTATCATTGCCAGGTATGCTGCAGGTGACACACTGCGTGAGGAAAGCTTGGCTGTTTTGCCAATGAAAGGGACAACAAGAGGAGAGGATTTATTCATGTCTTTCATGGAGTTTGCTAAAGAAAAAAAACTACCGATGGATAAACTTATTTCTGTCTGTACTGATGGTGCACCCTGTATGTTGGGGAAGAACAAAGGATTTGTAGCGCTTCTCCGTGAACATGAAAAGAGAGCCATCCTAAGTTTTCATTGCATCCTGCACCAGGAGGCGCTTTGCGCTCAGACGTGTGGCCAGAAGCTTGGCGAGGTGATGTCTCCGGTCATTCGAGTGGTCAACTTTATTGTTGCCCGAGCTTTAAATGATCGCCAGTTTAAAGCTCTGTTAGAAGAAGTTGGGAATCATTATCCCGGTCTGCTTTTACACAGCAACGTGCGTTGGTTGTCAAGGGGGAAGGTGCTCAGCCGTTTTGCAGCTTGCCTGAGTGAAATCCGGACTTTTCTTGAAATGAAAGGCGTCAAGCATCCTGAGCTAGACAACACTGACTGGCTCCTGCAGTTTCACTATCTCGTGGACATAACTGGCCTTCTGAACCAGCTCAATGTGAAAATGCAAGGTATTGGAAATACAATCTCATCCCTTCAACAAGCAGTGTTTGCATTTGAAAGCAAGCTGGAAGTCTTTCTCAGGGACATTGAAACAGGTCGTCTTCTGCACTTTGAAAGACTGCAACAATTTAGAGATGCATGCTTAGCAAGTGACTCCACTCAACATCTGGATCTCCAGCAGCTAGCTGGCTTTACGTTCAATCTCCTGCAGTCATTCAAAGCACGTTTTGGAGAATTTCGTGCGCGCACTGGTCTTTTCAAGTTCATCACTCATCCACATGAGTGTGCAGTGGACAAAATCGACCTGACATGCATCCCCGGGGTCTCTATCGGAGACTTTGAGCTGGAAGTTGCTGACCTGAAGGCATCAGACATGTGGATGAGTAAGTTCAAGTCACTTAATGGAGAGTTGGAAAGTCTTGCGCGACAGCGAGCAGAGCTGGCGAGGGAACACAAGTGGACAGAAATTAAAAATCTTCAACCTGAAGACCAGCTGATTCTTAAAACTTGGTACGAGCTTCCTGTGACATACCACACAATGCAGCGTGTGAGTATTGCCGTATTGACCATGTTTGGCTCTACATATGCATGTGAACAGTCTTTCTCGCATATGAGGAACATTAAGACCAACCTACGCTCACGTTTAACTGATGGAAGCCTCAACACCTGCATGAAGCTCAACCTCACCACGTATGAACCAGACTACAAGGCCATCAGCAAAACCATGCAGCACCAGAAGTCGCATTAAAAGTAAGACATATTTAATTTATTATACGTTAAAAATACTATATGGCTCTCAATGAAATATATTTAGAAATATTTGGCTTTTATGGCTCTCCCAGTCAAAAAGGTTCCCGACCCCTGGTCTAGAGTCTCAACTGATGTTGCAGGAAGGTTTTATTTGCTAAACTTCCTCATGAGCCATACTCTTCACAAATACACCGTAAAAACTATAATGAAGAGAAAAATAGACTACTACTACTTTCGGTGCTCCCGTTAGGGGTTGCCACAGTGGATCATCAGTTTCCATCTCTTCCTGTCCTCTGCATCTTCCTCTGTCACACCAGCCACCTGCATGTCTTCCCTCACCACATTCCTAAACCTCCTCTTTGGCCTTCCTCTTCTCCTCTTCCCTGGCAGCTCCATATTCAGCATCCTTCTCCCAATATACCCAGCATCTCTCCTCCACACTTGTCCAAGCCATCTCAATCTTGTCTCTCTTGCTTTGTCTCCAAACCATCCAACTTGAGCTGTCCCTCTAATATACTCGTTCCTAATCCTGTCCTTCTTCATCACTCCAAATGAAAATCTTATCATCTTCAAATCAGCCACCTCCAGCTCCGCCTCCTGTATTTTCGTCAGTTTCACTGTCCAAGCCATATGAAATATTTGGTCTCAACACCGTCTTGTAAACCTTCCCTTTAACTCTTGCTGGTACCCTTCTGTCACAAATCACTCCTGACACTGTTCTCCACCCACTCCACCCTGCCTGCACTCTCTTCTTCACCTCTCTTCTGCACTCCCCGTTACTTTGGACAGTTGACCTTAAGGATGCACCGATACCACTTTTTTTCAGACCAAGTACAAGTACTTAGGTTTGCATACTTGCCAATACCGAGTATTGATATGAGTACTTAATAATGCCTTTACACTTGTAATGGCATTACACGTCCTTCTGGCCTTCTCTATGTTACTTCTTAATCAACATTCTCAAAGCAAACATCGCATCTGTGATGCTCATTCATAGCATGAAACCATACTGCTGCTCGCTAATCATCACCTCTCCTCCTCTTAACCTAGCTTCTATTACTCTTTCCCATATCTTTATGCTGTGGCTGATCAACTTTATACCTCTGTTGTTGCTACAGTTCTGCACATCGCCCTTGTTCTTGAAAATTGGTACCAGTATGCTTCTTCTCCACTCCTCAGGTATCCTCTCACTTTCCAAGATTGTGTTAAACAATCTAGTTAAAAACCCCACTGCCATCTCTCCTAAAAATCTCCATGCCCCCACAGGTATGTCATCAGGACCAACTGCCTTTCCACTCTTCATCCTCTTCATAGCTGCCCTCACTTCCACCTTGCTAATCCACAGCACTTCCTGATTCACTATCCCCACATCATCCAACCTTCTCTCTCTCTCATTTTCTTCATTCATCAGCTCCTCAAAGTACTCCTTCCACCTTCTCAGCACACTCTCCTTTCTTGTCAGCACATTTCCATCTCTATCCTTGATCACCCTAACCTGCTGCACATCCGTCCCAGCTCGGTCCCTCTGTTTAGCCAATTGGTACAAGTCCTTTTCTCCTTCCTTAGTGTCTAACCTGTCATACAACTCACCATACACCTTTGCCTTTGCCACCTCTCTCTTCGCTTTCCGCTGCATCTCCTTGTACCCCTGTCTACTTTCTTCATCTCTCCGACTATCCCACTTCTTCTTTGCCAACCTCTTCCTATGTATAATTTGCTGTACTTCCTCATTCCACCACCAAGTCTCCTTGTCTTCCTTCCTCTGTCCTTATGACACACCAAGTACCTTCCTATCTTTCTCCCTCACTATTTCTGCAGTGGTTACCCAGCAGTACGGCAACTCTTCACTACCACCCAGTGCCTGTCTTAACTCCTCCCTGAACTCCACACAACAGTCTTCCTTCTTCAACTTCCACCATTTGATCTTTGGCTCTGCCTTCACTCGCTTCCTCTTCTTGGTCTCCAAAGTCATCCTACAGACCACCATCCGATGCTGCCTAGCTACGTTCTCCCCGTCACCACCTTGCAGTCTCCAATCCGCTTCAGATCTCACCTTCTACATAAGATGTAGCCCGCCTGTGTGCACTTTCCTCCACTCTTATACGTCACCCTGTGTTTCTCCCTCTTCTTGAAATATGTATTCACCACAGCCATTTCCATCCTTTTCGCAAAATCCACCACCATCTGTCCGTCTACATATTTTCTCCTTGACACCATACCTCCTCATCACCTCTGTTCCCTTCACCAACATGTCCATTGAAGTCTGCTACAATCACCACTCTCTCCTCCTTGGGTCCCCTCTCCACCACGTCATCTAACTCACTCCAGAATTCTTCTTTCTCTTCCATCTCACACCCAACTTGTGGGGCATATGCGCTGATAACATTCGGCAATACACCTTCGATTTCCAGCTTCATACTCATCATTCTGTCCGACACTCTCTTCACCTCCAGCACACTCTTGACATACTCTTCCTTCAGAATTACTCCTACCCCATTACTCCTCCCATTCGCACCATGGCAGAAGAGTTTGAACCCATCTCTGATACTCCTGGCCTTACTCCCCTTCAGCCTGGTCTCTTGCATTCACGGTATGGCTACCTTTCTTCTTTCCATCATATCAGCCAGCTCTCTCCCTCTACCAGTCATAGTGCCAACATTCAAAGTTCCTACTCGCACCTCCACACTCCTACCCTTCCTCCTCTCTCGCTGCATCTGGACATGCCTCCCCCCTCTCCTTCTCCTTTGCCCAACAGTAGCATAGTTTCCACCGGCACCCTGCTGGTTAACAGTGGCGGTCGTTGGTAACCCGGGCCTTGACCGATCCGGTATGTAAATTTTCTTTATGATCTGCATATTTGATTTAGCAAAGATTTTACGCCAGATGCCGTTCCTGACGCAACCCCTCCCCATTTATCCGGGCTTGGGACCAACACTAAGAATGCACTGGCTTGTGCATCCTCAGTAGCCGGGTTCTTTAGGACAAATACGGCAGGATGACGAAAAACTTTAAACTGCTGCAGGCTACTGACAGGTTAATTATATATATATATATATATATATACACTACCGTTCAAAAGTTTGGGATCACCCAAACAATTTCGTGTTTTCCATGAAAAGTCACACTTATTCACCACCATATGTTGTGAAATGAATAGAAAATAGAGTCAAGACATTGACAAGGTTAGAAATAATGATTTTTATTTGAAATAAGATTTTTTTTACATCAAACTTTGCTTTCGTTAAAGAATCCTCCATTTGCAGCAATTACAGCATTGCAGACCTTTGGCATTCTAGCTGTTAATTTGTTGAGATAATCTGGAGAAATTGCACCCCACGCTTCCAGAAGCAGCTCCCACAAGTTGGATTGGTTGGATGGGCACTTCTTTGAGCAGATTGAGTTTCTGGAGCATCACATTTGTGGGGTCAATTAAACGCTCAAAATGGCCAGAAAAAGAGAACTTTCATCTGAAACTCGACAGTCTATTCTTGTTCTTAGAAATGAAGGCTATTCCATGCGAGAAATTGCTAAGAAATTGAAGATTTCCTACACCGGTGTGTACTACTCCCTTCAGAGGACAGCACAAACAGGCTCTAACAGGTACTATTTAATGAAGATGCCAGTTGGGGACCTGTGAGGCGTCTGTTTCTCAAACTAGAGACTCTAATGTACTTATCTTCTTGCTCAGTTGTGCAACGCGGCCTCCCACTTCTTTTTCTACTCTGGTTAGAGCCTGTTTGTGCTGTCCTCTGAAGGGAGTAGTACACACCGGTGTAGGAAATCTTCAATTTCTTAGCAATTTCTCGCATGGAATAGCCTTCATTTCTAAGAACAAGAATAGACTGTCGAGTTTCAGATGAAAGTTCTCTTTTTCTGGCCATTTTGAGCGTTTAATTGACCCCACAAATGTGATGCTCCAGAAACTCAATCTGCTCAAAGAAGTGCCCATCCAACCAATCCAACTTGTGGGAGCTGCTTCTGGAAGCGTGGGGTGCAATTTCTCCAGATTACCTCAACAAATTAACAGCTAGAATGCCAAAGGTCTGCAATGCTGTAATTGCTGCAAATGGAGGATTCTTTGACGAAAGCAAAGTTTGATGTAAAAAAAATCTTATTTCAAATACAAATCATTATTTCTAACCTTGTCAATGTCTTGACTCTATTTTCTATTCATTTCACAACATATGGTGGTGAATAAGTGTGACTTTTCATGGAAAACACAAAATTGTTTGGGTGATCCCAAACTTTTGAACGGTAGTGTATATATATATATATATGTATGTATGTAGGAAAAACACCTTGAATACATAGCTGTACAAGCTTGTTTCGTGCGTCGTGCACTCGTCAGCTGCTAATGTGATTCAACAAAGAAGACACACAGTTTACGTTGCCCCACGTCACGCCCCTAATTTCGGTGGACAGCAACCAATGAGAGGAGGAAACATTTAAACTATTACAACCAATGGGGTAGGTAGTTACCATGCACAGCAACAATGATGGGGTAGAAAATATTACAACCAATGGAGTAAGAGGCTGGGGCTTGTTTTGAAAAGCATTTAAATGATCAGGGCACTGTTGAAATAGCCTACATTTAGAATATAACAAGGAAACGTCAAATGGGGTAATTCATGTCTCTCATATAGTGGGGTGGTGTTGGGGCACAGCTGGACGGGCGGGCAGTTAAAATATAAAAAAATACAACATCTAATAAATGTCACATGTATCATCTAATGGGGGGGGGGGTCTGACTCTCGTTCATATGGAGATATACTTTCAAACATTTCGGTCAGTGATCCCTGCCAGGTGGTATTCGGCCTACTGGACACTGGTTGTTGGGTTTGTAGCCATGCAGTTGTCATACGTGGCCTTGTGATGCTTTCTTATATGCTGGAACAGGTTTGTAGCATTGCCCCGTGTTGTAGCTGCGGTAGCAAGACATGTTCTGCACAATACCTGACTCTGTGCAGCATCATCTTTCCTAAATCCAAAATAGGTCCAGACAACTGACGTGCTGCTCCTCTTTGACACTATTTTGTCTCCTCTTCAGTGTTCGGTTGTGCCGAGGCCATGTTCACGAGATGGTAACGGTACTGCTAGAATCAAAGCACAGCGTGGCAAGTTGTTTTCTTCATTTACTGCTCTCACTCGCATGTCACATGAGCGTAGGGTAGTGTGTGTGTACGTGAACCCCATATTACCTGGTGTTTCCCGCCCTCTGATTGGTTAGATTGTGGAACATAGAAAAAAAAACACCTTTTTTGTAAATCGCACCCTTTGCAATTTGAAGATTGCGTACTGATATATTGCGATGTTGGTTTGAATTGGATTAATCGTTCAGCCTACTGCATGCAAGCGTGTGATACAGGACCAGCGAGATTTCATGTAGATTTCATTTGGAGGCTTTCTCCAGTCTGCATATCCGTTTCATATCGTACCTGAAAAAACATTTGCAGATGCACCAAGTACAACAATGAGAGATACTGATGCAAGGTTTTGGTGAGTGGGGCCTTGTTGTGGAATAATCAACCTGTTTGATTTCCAGCGCTGGCATTTATTACCTTCCACTGGTGCAATCAGTCAGACTCTAAATTGTACATATAATAAGAATAGGAGACCCACTATTTTCTACTTCTTTTTTCTTGTTCATAATTTTATATCCTTTTTTTATGTGTTAGCTGTAATGTACTTTTATGAACATTGGCGATCTACTTCCTGGTTCAGCTGGATGGAACCAGCAGCCTGTACTTAACATAGGTCAGGCCTAGTCAACTGGCGGCCTGCGGGCCAAATCCGGCCCGAGGATTTTTTCCCCGGCCCTTTGATCAATTTTTATGAGAACATTAAAAATTATAATGCATTTTGGTGAGAAGGTGAGAGATGATCATAATATCTTAACAAGTAATTTCATTTTCTTTCCATCTGCCAATGTATTGTAAGTTGTTTTGAATGTCTCTTTAATTGGGGCCTTTTGATCATCAGTATTGGTGATGGTGAGAAGTGATTCATTAGCTAAAATAAACGTAGCCTATATAAATGTATGAAATGGCTGCCCTATTTTGTATGTTATATAAACACATTGTTAATAAACGCTTTTGATACACAGTATTAAGGGTATTTAGTGTTATTTTTCATGTTCACATGTAAGTGCTAAGATCCGACAATTACTCTGAAAATATTTGGCCCCCTTACCATTTACATTTGAGTAAGTTGGCCCTCATAAGAAACTAGTTGACTAGCCCTGCCGTAGTAGTACCCATCAATACACTACCTTGCCAGCACTATAGAGAAGTCATAGATAATGGACAACCATGGACACAGTCTAACTGAGACACTGTGGTGGTGGTGGGGGGGGGGTTGTTTAAAGGACAGGTTTAAGACTCCTGTTCAGTTGTAAAGCTGAGTCCAGCAGTGGTCCCATGTCCAAAATCTACAAAATGAAGCTTGTGAGTAAAATAATATAGCTGATGAGCATGATGGTGAAACCTATGAAAATAACATCCAGGTTGTAAAATAAGGAATTACGCTTCAAGAAGGTTGTTGTTATTCTAGAGTTCAGTCTGTTTTCCTTCATGCAGCTTCAAAATTATGCCGGTTCATCCTTGTTAATGTTCATTATTCTGACTGGAAAAACCCCTGGAGAAGTGAGACAAGAGACAAAAGGAAAAACCAGGGTAACCTGACAGACACTGGGCGGGACACCGAGGTACACAGCTCTACTTCACATCTTCCTCATCAGGCTGTGGCCTGGTGGTCTCCATCAGCACATCACAGTGGAGATGCTGACAGATGTAATGAGAAGGTCTGACCACCAGACAACAGCTGATTGCTGTGACCTCCTGCCCAGCAGACCTCTTCCTCTGCTCTCTCAACACAAAGGGAAGGAAATGACAATCTGTAGAACCCACAACCTGACCAAACTGGAAGATGTGTGTACACGTGTGTTTGAATCTAGTTGTCTGTGTACAAATAGATGTGTTTGGTTCAGTGTAAATATGTGGTTCATTGAGTGTGTGTTTGTATGTATGTGAGCGTATATGATTTTCAGTGTGTATCGGTGAATGTGTGTATGTTTGTGTACTTATTTATGTGTGTGCATGTGTGTTAACATGTACACTGGTTTGGTGTGAGTCTGCATTCAAAGCTGTTAATCTTTCGTGTGTGTTATCTGTTTACATGTGTGAGATGGTTGCTTGTGAGTGTGTGTCTGTGCATACACTTTTTTGGCCGTGTGTGAGTGTGTATTTGGGTTTGAATGTGTGTGCATTTAAGTATGTATTGTTGCATGCATGTATGTTTTGTGCACACAAGTTTTCGTGTGTGTGTGTGTTTGTGTGTCTAAGATGATCGTACCAGTGAAATGAGAAGCAGGATGTACTCAGTGTTCACAGCAATGACACCTCACCCACAACTTCTTTTTCCCCTTGAAAAAGCAACATGAGCTTGATCAGCAGTGGTGTTTGGTGAGTTAAAATAAACCTGCTCACTGCTGAGAACCAGAACGCTCATTCTGACCTTTATTTCCTTGAGTTGAGTCTACTGTTGCACTTAGTACAGAAACACAACTGACAACTACGAGGTTCAGCTGGTTTTTTCTGTCTGTGTCTATTTGACCATGTCCCGGCCACGGTTGTGTGCGTATAGTTGTGTGGTGTTGCCTCCTGTATCTAACCCTCACTCTGACTCTACATCCAGGTATCGCCAGGTGCTCCTCATAACCTCATCAACCGTCAACCAATCATCCAATTCCCATCAGCTGTGCAGTCTGCTATTTAAACCCCCACGTGTCTTCACTTCCCCGCCAGCTGGTTTAGTTTGTGTGATTTTAGTTTGTGTGTTGTAGCTACTTTGTGTTGATGGTTTTGTCTCTGCAGCTACTTTGTGTCGATGCTTTTGTCTCTGTAGCTACTTTGTGTTTGTAATGTCTGGCCCGTTTTTGGTTAAGTTTGCATTTGGACTATTTTGAGTTGTGTTTAGCCTTCAGTTTGTTTAGTTCTTTTGGGCAAGGGGGTCAAGGTAAGATGCCCATGGGCAAACACCCCATCACGTAGCTTACCTCTGTTAGACACACTAGGTTAGGAGCGGTTGCCACCTTCTGTCTTTAGGTTTGGTGCTTTTCAGCACTGTCAAGGGGGGTCACTTTTGTTAGTAGTTTATTGTTTTGGCAACCGTCCGGTTCCCTTGTCCTGTCATGGTGTTAATAAATATTTAAATTTGTATGTTTATGTCTCACTGTGTTGCACCCTCACCCCACCGTTACCCAGTGCACTAATTGTTGCACCCTCACCAGACCGAGGGACGTACCAGACGAATAAAGAAACTGAGATGTGGTCATTTTGGCTGATTTACATCCAACCACACATAGAAATAAGAGAAACAAGTGGAAGAAGGAAGTAGCACCCAACTAACCACAGGAGATATATCTGTCTCTGTACCAACAACCAGTTCACATACAGACCAACAGAAGACAGCAGCAAAAGAGGGACAGACAGACAGAGAGCAGAATGGCTGAGTTGAGGATGAGTGAAATATTATTTCTGATAATACTGTTTCCTGCAGCAGGTAAGAACACATTTTAATGTATCTTAGATAACAGCTTATGGATAAATAACATTCAGCAATATTGTATTAATTTCCTCTTAACATGGAAACATTATTACATAATTTATGAATCCGTCTTCATTCTATGAGGATCGTTCATTATCTACTACTACTACTGCTTTCGGCTGCTCCCGTTAGGGGTCGCCACAGCGGATCATCCGTTTCCATTTCTTCCTGTCTTCTGCGTCTTCCTCTGTCACACCAGCCACCTGCATGTCTTCCCTCACCACATCCATAAACCTCCTCTTTGGCCTTCCTCTTCTCCTCTTCCCTGGCAGCTCCATATTCAGCATCCTTCTCCCAATATACTCTGCATCTCTCCTCCACACATGTCCAAGCCATCTCAATCTTGCCTCTCTTGCTTTGTCTCCAAACCGTCCAACCTGAACGGTCGCTCTAATATACTCGTTCCTAATCCTGTCCTTCTTCGTTACTCCCAGTGAAAATCTTAGCATCTTCAACTCTGCCACCTCCAGCTCCGCCTCCTGTCTTTTCATCAGTGCCACTGTCTACAAACCATATAACATAGCTGGTCTCACAACCATCTTGTAAACTTTCCCTTTAACTCTTGCTGATACCCTTCTGTCGCAAATCACTCCTGACACACTTCTCCACCCACTCCAACCTGCCTGCACTCTTTTTCACCTCTCTACTGCACTCCCCGTTACTTTGGACAGTTGACCCCAAGTATTTAAACTCAAATGCCTTCGTCACCTCCACTCCTTGCATCCTGACCATTCCACTGTCCTCTCTCTCATTCACGCATAGGTATTCCATCTTGCTCCTACTGACTTTCATTCCTCTTCTCTCCAGTGCATACCTCCACCTCTCCAGGCTCTCCTCAACCTGCACCCTACTCTCGCTACAGATCACAATGTCATCCGCGAACATCATCGTCCATGGAGACTCCTGCCTGATCTTGTCCGTCAACCTGTCCATCACCATTGCAAACAAGAAAGGGCTCAGAGCCAATCCTTGATGTAATCCCACCTCCACCTTGAACCCATCTGTCATTCCAACCGCACACCTCACCATTGTCACACTGCCCTCATACATATCCTGCACCACTCCTACATACTTCTCTGCAACTCCAGACTTCCTCATACAATACCAAACCTCCTCTCTCGGCACTCTGTCATAAGCTTTCTCTAAATCTACAAAGACACAATGTAACTCCTTCTGGCCTTCTCTATACTTCTCCATCAACATTCTCAAAGCAAACATTGCATCTGTGGTGCTCTTTTGCGGCATGAACCCATACTGCTGCTCGCTGATCGTCACCTCTCCTCTTAACCTAGCTTCTATTACTCTTTCCCAAATCTTCATGCTGTGGCTGATCAACTTTATACCTCTGTAGTTGTTACAGTTCTGCACATCGCCCTTGTTCTTGAAAATCGGTACCAGTATGTTTCTTCTCCACTCCTCAGGCATCCTCTCACTTTCCAGGATTGTGTTAAACAATCTAGTTAAAAACCCCACTGCCATCTCTCCTAAACATCTCCATGCCTCCACAGGTATGTCATCAGGACCAACTGCCTTTCCACTCTTCATCCTCTTCATAGCTGCACTCACTTCCTCCTTGCTAATCCGCTGAACTTCCTGATTCACTATCCCTACATCATCCAACCTTCTCTCTCTCTCATTTTCTTCATTCATCAGCCCCTCAAAGTATTCCTTCCACCTTCTCAGCACACTCTCCTCGCTTGTCAGCACATTTCCATCTCTATCCTTGATCGCCCTAACTTGCTGCACATCCTTTGCAGCTTGGTCCCTCTGTCTAGCCAATCGGTACAAGTCCTTTTCTCCTTCCTTAGTGTCTAACCTGTCATACAACTCACCATACGCCTTTTCCTTTGCCTTTGCCACCTCTCTCTTTGCTTTACGCTGCATCTCCTTGTACTCCTGTCTACTTTCTTCATCTCTCTTACTATCCCACTTCTTCTTTGCCAACCTTTTCCTCTGTATAATTTGCTGTACTTCCTCATTCCACCACCAAGTCTCCTTGTCTTCCTTCCTCTGTCCTGATGACACACCAAGTACCTTCCTAGCTGTCTCCCTCACTATTTCTGCAGTGGTTTTCCAGCCATCTGGCAACTCTTCACTACCACCCAGTGCCTGTCTTAAATCCTGCCTGAACTCCTCACAACAGTCTTCCTTCTTCAACTTCCGCCATTTGATCTTCGGCTGTGTCTTCACTCGCTTCCTCTTCTTGGTCTCCAAAGTCATCCTACAGACCACCATCCGATGCTGCCTAGCTACGTTCTCCCCTGTCACCACCTTGCAGTCTCCAATCCCTTTTAGATCGCGCCTCCTACATAAGATATAGTCCACCTGTGTGCACTTTCCTCCACTCTTGTACGTCACCTTGTGTTCCTCCCTCTTCTTGAAATATGTATTCACCACAGCCATTTCCATCCTTTTCGCAAAATCCACCACCATCTGTCCTTCCACATTTCTCTTCTTGACTCCATACCTTCCCATCACCTCTGTTCCCTTCACCAACATGTCCATTGAAGTCTGCTACAATCACCACTCTCTCCTCCTTGGGTCCCCTCTCCACCACGTCATCTAACTCACTCCAGAATTCTTCTTTCTCCTCCATCTCACACCCAACTTGCGGGGCATATGCACTGATAACATTCAGCAATAAACCTTCAATTTCCAGCTTCATACTCATCACTCTGTCTGATGACACTCTCTTCACCTCCAGCACACTCTTGACATACTCTTCCTTCAGAATTACCCCTACCCCATTTCTCCTCCCATTCACACCATGGTAGAAGAGTTTGAACCCACCTCCGATACTCCTGGCCTTACTCCCCTTCCACCTGGTCTCTTGCACACACAGTATGCCTACCTTTCTTCTTTCCATCATGTCAGCCAGCTCTCTCCCTTTACCAGTCATAGTGCCAACATTCAGGGTTCCAACTCTCACCTCCACATGCCTACCCTTCCTCCTCTCTAGCTGCCTCTGGACATGCTTTCCCCCTCTCCTTCTCCTTCGCCCAACAGTAGTATAGTTTCCACCGACACCCTGCTGGTTAACAGTACCGGTGGCGGTCTTTGGTAACCCGGGCCTCGACCGATCCGGTATGTAAGTCTTATTTATGATCTGCATATTTAATTTGGCAAAGATTTTACGCCGGATGCCCTTCCTGACGCAACCCTCCCCGTTTGTCCGGGCTTGGGACCAACGCTAAGGATGCACTGGCTTGTGCATCCTTAGTGGCTGGGTTGAGGATCGTTCATTATGATGTTATTTAAAACATGCTGAATGGTTCATATAGGGAATTCCTGAAAGTCAAGATCTGAACTGCATTATTTGCCAGTCTTCAAATATATCTTCACACCAGCTGTGTTGGTACCAGCTGTGTTGTTATGTGGATTTTATTCATTTGGATCAATAATAAATATTTTCTCCTCAGCAGTTACTGGACAAAAATATCTCTTCATCTACGGGAGAGATGGAGATGATGAGGTCACTCTGCCATGTACCGGTGTGAGACCAGGACCAGAAAACTGTTTCAATACTACGTGGCTCTTCAGTAACAATGATGAGCTACAAGGATTGGTTTCTCGTGGTCAAGTTAGAAGGAAGAACTTCACCAACTCCAGAGCAGACAGACTGAGTATTACACCAAACTGTTCTCTGCTTATAAAGAAGGTGACAGGCGAGGACGTTGGTCGATACATCTGCCGACAACTCCCATACCAACCAAATTATGATTCTTACGTTCATCTTTCAGTTGTAAGCAGTGAGTATTTCCATTGTATCCTCTTCATCTTAATCCACATTCTTATAACTATTCAGAGCTGCTGCAGGACAGGTGGCAGTAATGGCCACAGCAGTAATGTCTTAATGATGTTATAACTTTGTACCATGTGGCTGTCTTCCTCTACACACATCACCATCTTCTCCAGTGACTGGTCAGAAGACCGCTGACCACCTGACGCTCTCCTGCTCTGTGTGGACATATGACCTGGCTATAAAGGTGGAGTGGGTGGAGGAGAAAGATAGTCAGACGAGCTGTGTTCGCAAGGAATACGCAGTGTATTTGTGTAACTCCACTATGATGCTTTCAACCACCCAGAAGAAGGAGACATTCAGCTGTCAACTGACTGCTTTTAACAACAGACTGACGACATTTGACTTCATCTTTCAAATCAGTGGTAAAGTATGATTTTGAGGTGTTCAAATGATGTCTTTTCACTTGGTCTGATAAACGGGACAGTGTGACCTCTTTAGAGACGCCCCTGTTCATTGGGTATCGTTGCTTCCTCTGTCCAGAAAACAAAGAAAAAGCAGAAGACGATGAAAAAGAGACACGAGGCTCTGCCAACACAACTAACATTACAATTACACCAAGTTAGGACTTTACATCCCTTTACTAACTTGTTTCTCTCTCTCCCTTTACTCGTCGGTGTAACCAGGTCATCTTGCCGGGGCTTAAGTCCTGAACGTTTCTTGTGTAGCCCGAATATAATTTTAAATGTAAGCCCGACAAAAAGCATAACGTGTGTGAATGTCTGATAGTCTTCGTAACATAACAGCCTGTCAACATAATGCAGGTCTCTAGACTAACTCCCCGTGTGTGTGTGTGTGTGTGTTGTGCAGGGGGTGCAGTTGGTTGTGTAATGTCTGAGTTGGAGTGTGTGAGGGGTGTGAAAGTGATCAAACAAACATGCAGTAAAACACATTCAAGTCGTCAGCTAGTTGAAGGTTCTCTACAGTGTGTGTGTGTGTGGGGGGGGGGTGGGTTCCTGTAGTTTGTGGTGTCCTCCTGCAGGCGTCTCCACACAGACGCAGGATCAAATTTAAATAATTCATCATTATGATTATTATGATCATCATGATGACCATTAGGCAGTTTTGGTGCCCCTCCAGCACTTGGTGTCCTACGCACCACAGAATAGAGATCGTACAGTGCAATGACAATTTGCTCATGAGTTCAAAATCTATTCTGCAGCTCATTACAAGGATACACAACCAGAATATCTTTACTGGGTTGGTAGTGGATTTTAGCTGCCCAGCCCACAAGAAGAAGCTCCAGAAATATTTTACCTGATTTAGTTTTGCCGTCATGTGATGTGTTTTTGTTTTTGCTCTTTTTTCCTCCACAGATTCTTCTGTCCTGACTGCCAACTTAGTGACTGTGGGTTTGGCCCTTTTCTACGTAATTGTAACTGCAGTCATCGTGTACAGGTGGAGAGCTAAAGGTAATGATATTTACAGGTGAACATTTGATAGTCATGAGAAAGACGTAATTTCAGGATCTAAACTCCTCTCACTTGTTTTATTTTTTCCAGGGACTCAAACAGCATGTGATGGAGATGATGTGAGTTTTACTATTACAAATTCAACAGAACCAAGGCTGTAAAATGCTGTAGCAAAATGGTGTATTGTGGTTTTTATTTGTTTTGTTTTGTAACTCCCTGTGTTGAAAGGTTAGCATGATATTTCCTGTTCAGACCAACTGATGTGATAATGTTTGTTCCTATAATACTGCAAGACGCTTCAGAAGAGGTCAGAGAGCATATGCTGTTTTATATCTTTACTATAACTCTGTGTGTGTGTGTGTGTGTGTGTGTGTGTGTGTGTGTGTGTGTCTCACACAGAGAGTTTGAGTTTTAAAGAACCTTTATTTAACATATGCTCCCTATCCCAGTGTCACCAGCAAAATCTACTGGAAAAAAAATGAATGCACAGACAAGGAAATCATAGAAAACGAATAATACTTGAATAAAATGAGTAATAATAAAATATCATAATTAAACATTAATAAATAAATAAAAATAATCATGAAAAATAACTAGAAAGCAATGATCCCAAACAAAAAGGAAAACAAGCTACCCATTATACAGCACCAGACTGGTTAACCAAACACAGAGCTGTACAACTGTACATCTATACATCTCCACCTATCACAGAGCAGATGATGATGTAACACCATTGCTGCTCCAGATCACACATGTCACTCATCAGTTTGGAGAATCTAAAATCAGCCCACACCCTGGCCCTCACCGAACCCACAAACGATGAGGTAACCTCTCGATGAGAATAATTTTCTATTTTACTGTTTCTGCTTTTATTATTAATATAAATACACCCTGTGGATCCACCACCCACGGGGATGAGCACTGGGGTAGGGTGCAATGCAGACCAGGCGCCAGGCAAAGGCAGGGACCGGGGTGTGCCGACTCCCAGCATCACAGACTGGTCCTCAGGATGTGGCATGTCACCTCTCCAGCACCCTCCAGGTTGGGGATGAGTTGTTGCCTCAAGTGAAGGAGTTCAAGTATCTTGCAGTCTTATTCACGAGTGAGGGTAGGATGGAGCGGGAGATTGACAGGCGGATTGGTGCAGCATGAGCAGTAATGCGGACATTGTACCGGACCGTTGTGGCAAAGAAGGAGCTGAGCCGGGAGGCAAAGCTCTCAATTTACCAGTCAGTCTTCGTTTCAACCCTCACCTATGGTCATGAGATTTGGTCAGTGACCGAAAAAGTGAGATCACGGATACAAGCGGCTGAAATGAGTTTCCTCCGTAGGGTGTCTGGGCTCAGCCTTAGAGATAGGGTGAGGAGCTCAGACATCCAGAGGGAGCTGGGAGTAGAGCCGCTGCTCCTTCGCGTCGAAAGGAGCCAGTTGAGGTGATTCGGTCTGATTAGGATGCCTCCTGGGCACCTTCCTTTGGAGGTTTACCGGGCATGTCCAACTGAGAGGAGACCCCGGGGTAGACCCAGAACTCGGTAGACCCAGAACTCGCTGGAGGGACTACATGTCCAATCTTGCCTGGGAACGCCTGTGGCTCCCCCAAGAGGAGCTGGAGGGCGTTGCTGGGGAGAGGGACTTCTGGAGTGCCCTTCTTAGCTTGCTGCCACCGCGACCCGACCCCGGAGAAGCGGCTGAAGATGAGATGAGGGAGATATATAAAAGTTTTTTTAAACTTTTATATGGTAGTAAGCAGACTTTTGTTTGACTTTTGCAATGAAAACACTGCATGTCACCATGGACTGATCTGAAAAGCCTACAGGCATAATCCTGCATTCTTTAAAAATACTAAAGTGATCTCTAAAAGAATAGAAACAATCTAATCGTGCCATAGTAAAAGACTTTTCTCTGCTATGAACCCAGGTGTACTGTCTAACTTCCTCATCAACTAAACTGTGAGTTACTGCTCCACTAGTTTTACTTAAATGACTTAAAACAGAGACTGATGGGAGAAAAAACACACGATTACAGAACAACATTAACCAGAACAGGAAATGATGTCTTATACTGGTTCTGACTCTTCATGCTGTATTTCCTGTTTGATTTTCAGAACCATTTTCTTTAACCTGTAGACCTCTGGATCAGTGTGGCCTCCTTTTTCTTTTCTTCTCATCTGGGATTTAACAGAATACAGAAACATTTCTTTATCTGCAAAAAAATCCTAAATTTGACCTTTCTCACGATTTTTGTCTGTTGGAAGAACTTCTTAATCTGGTGTGCATCATAGTTCTCTTGCTTTGTTGCAACAGACAACCGGGAGGTGGTGTGTGTCTGGCTGTCTACACCACAATCCTCCTCCTCCATCCTAAACTCAGCTTCACACAGCTGTACCTCCTGCTGCTTTCTGTTTAGTACAGGTACCTGGCTGTCTATGCCACAGTCCCCTTCCTCCTCCTCCTCCTCCTCCTCCATACTCAACAGTGGTTCCTCCTGCTGCCTGCCTCTCCCCCCTGTTATTGCTCCTTTATCGGCTTGAGAGCCACTTGTTTTAGCTGACTGCTTTCTCCTCAGAAGAAGGAACCTTACAGATGTTTTTCTCCTCCATCAAATCCTCGTCGCTGCTCAACACCACACCTTCTGCAGCTCTACCTGTAGTGTTTGATGCCACCGCCTGTTTACCTCGAACCTCTTTTTCATCATTTACATTTTTCTTTCCAGACTTTTCACTCTGTTTGGGTGGTTCAGTTTTGTCAGTGTAGTCTGGACTCTGTTCCTTTTCTGTTGTCTCTTCGCTGTTCTGCCTGGTTTTACTCTGTTTGTTTCCTCTCACTTCTTCACTCTGTGTTTTGTCATCAGAGGAGTGTTTCTCAGGACATGCCCGAACCAAATGACCCGCTCCTCCACAGCCAAAACACTTCCAAGTCCCAGAGTTTACAAAAATCACATAACACACAACTGCTTTGTCTACAGTATCGACAAAAATCACCACAGCACCGTTCATTCTAGCAGCAGATTTAATGCTGCTGTGACCCACAACCTCCCCGACTGCCAAAACACAATCCTCCACCGAACAAGGAAAACCAGGCAACATTTTAAAGCCGTGTTTCCTGGTGAGTTTGGTGAACTCCATACTGGCATTTAACATACCGACCAGCAAACGCTGGCTGACCACAATCACACACACAACCCCCCGAAAACCTAAACTTATAACTTTCTACAGAATAGAATAGAATAGAATGTCTAAATGTATGAAATCATGTGAGGTGTGGTTGTGTTTTATTCTGATGCAGGGGAAAACTTTTTGACTAAATAAAAACCAAGGAATAGAATAGAACTACTATCAGAAGCAGATGCTACTCCTATTAATTATGTTTCTGTTACTACCACCTATATTATTACCATTACTACTACTTCTATTATTCTTCCTGCTTCAGCTACCTGCACTTGTATTACCATGTCAGTCGCTTCTACTTAAGCTGCTGTCAGTGCTGCAACAAGTCCCTCTACTGACACCACTGCATACTGGACACCTGTCAAGGCAACCCGTTTTGTCTTCCACATTTCATTTTGGATAGAATAGAGTAAAATGGAGAGATATAAAATAGAATAAGGGCAATGATTCAGTACAACTCTGTGTGCCGCTGACCAACATTGAGCTGAACATGTGTCCTAAACTGTGCAGGCTGATCCCAGTGATGGTCTCCCCACCGCCTCCGTCATCTGAGAAGAAGAAGCAGAGCAGGGCTGAAGGACAGGTAAGCCATCTGATATGGATTCTCTATAGAGGAGACACAGGGAAGAGTGCCAGACAGTATTTAGTCCCAGGTTAGTGGGACACACTATCACCTCCAGACATGATGGCCACAACTTTTATACTATCTGAGCATTTGTTCCTGGTGTTTAGCTGTTCACCGTTGTCAGGTAGAACCCATGAAGGTCATTCATTTGTAAATGATGACAAAGACATTCAACCGAGAGAGACATGTTGTTTTGTGTTGTGTGTGCTTGTGTAATGTCATGGGCTGTTGTGTTTGAGTGATGTGTAATTTGGTGTTGTGTCCTCTCGTGTCATGTGGTGTTTGGTTGTATTGTCTTTTTTTGTGTCATTGTGTGTTGTGACGTGTGGTGTTGTGTCACCTTGTGTGGTGTGCTGCTCTGTGCTACAGGATCTGGGTGGTGGTGATGAGGATGAAGTGACGTATCACACTGTGAGAACTCCTCCTTCCTCTGAACTTCCTCCTTCATATGAGACGCCATGCAGTTGTCACATCTCTGCATTGATATCTTCATGCTCCTGACGATGCTTCTGTCCACATTCCCAACATGTCAGTGGTTGGTCAGCCTCTCCACATCTGGTCTGTAATCCACATTTGTCATTGGCTGTATTCACAGAGATGAAAGAAGCTTAACATGTGTTCCTTTCTTGTTCTACCTGATCAATTGAGAGTTTTGACCAATCAGTCTCATTCATCAGATGTGCTGATTAAATAATCCCTGATTAGTTTTCTACACATTTGTTGTGGTACAACCAATTTTGCATCTCTCCTGGTTTTCTGTGTTTTGTCAAGCTACACTGGCTTGTGCATGGTACATTGTTATGAAGACAGCTTGCATTAGTAATGCTTATTCAAAAGCCATAAGCTCTTTGTTAACCTCAGTATGACAGTGTGTAAAAATGTGAAATCCTCCTACCTGATCGCATCAGTGCTCTGCCATTCTTCACACTGTAGGTGTTGTGTAAAAAAAGAGATGTGGTTTGATGTTCTTCTCACAGAGTGTTAGTTTGCATAAGTATATGTGTAAATACTGCTTCAGATGCAGCCCAGTTTTGAGACCCCCTCAGTTTTCATTAGGTCATTAACTTTTACTGTCACATTTATTAAAAACTGACAGTATGACACCAAATTATGACCATTCACCAACAAAGACTGTTTTCATATGCAATGTAAAACATAGTTAAGTCTATCATTTGTTACTTGCTGAATTTAGTTTATTGGTTAAATATCATAATTGTAATCCAATCAAACAAACAATGAAAAGCTTAATTTCAAATCGGTTATTTTTGTTTTCACTTTTACCACTGATTATTTACGATAGATGAGGGAATAAAATTGACAATTCAACATGTTTGTAGTTTTACATGTTATTTTACGCTATATAATTATTCTTTTAATGAGTACTTGTTGAATGTATTGTTAAAGAAGTCTTTGGGACAGTGTTTTATTTGTCCACAAGAGGGCAGAGTGATGCAAAAAGAGGCACAGCCATAAAAGGAGATCCACCAAATATAAAACTGTAACGTACATAAAGGAAGCTTATTAATTTAATTAATGACAATTTTGGGCATCAAACAATCATGTTCAGACATGCTGTTGAGTTAAGAGATGGATGTGTTTCCTGTTTGTAGTTTATGAACAGTCATATTTTATTGTTGTTGGTGTTACATGTGTAATAGTGTTTAGCTTTTTATGATTAAATAAAGTATTGTAGGTTGGCTCTAAGTGTGCGGGTGTGAAAATGTATCTGTTCCTATTAAATCAATGATTTTAATCCTCATGGACCAACTTTCCCGAGGCTTCACTTGACGCTCACTTGATTGGCAAATGTATCAACCACAAAGACTTGACGCATGCTCAGTAACCCAGGTAAGAAACTCCGAGAAGGTTGAATCAGTTCATCTGGACACAACGTTTATTGACAGACACGTCTCATCCCTCAACTAAGTGACATAATAACCCAGGTAAGAGAGTCGGGTCATTTTTAGCGTTTTTGTTCACATGTCTCATACTATACATGCCACTCTATTCAGTCCTCTTGTCCCTTACAGGGGACAACGGCGCCTTTGAAATGACGTCACACGCGGGAGGGGGGACCTTGCGAACGTGGCTGGGACGCTACAAAATGGCTGCCATCTCAGTAAAAGCGTTTGGTGGAAAAAAAGGTAGGCATGATATTCATAAATAAAACATTTTTAATGTTATATTTTGATTGTTCCGAGTACGTAAACGTCTCAGGAATATCGGAGTGAGTTTTCAGAGCTGAGCTTCTTTATTTTCGTTTGCAAGCCGCCAATTTATATTTGTCCTATATTGGGCCTCGTATCAGTCGTTACTATGGGCACATTTGTTCATACACACCCATGAATTGAGACACCGATTGGCTCACACTGATGTCTTTGCAGGCCTGGGTGATTGCTCGTTGCAAGAGGTAGACAATAGATGTTAGGAGGAAGGAATTACTAATAACCATCATGCTTTGCTACTGCTCTCAGACAAACGTGGGGGCTAAAAATGCCATGGGTGTGTACGAAACAGATTTGCCCATAGTAACGAGTGATACACGAGGCCCCAGTTTGTACTTAACGTTTGTTTCTCATTGTTTTCAGCAGGCAGCTCTATGACGGAGGCAGAGAGGATCCTTAACAGAATCACTGAGGGAGATTCTGACATGGAGTTATCAGAGGATGAGAGTCCAGAGAGAGTATGAGACAGAAGAGGGTGAAAGCTCGGGTGAGGAGGACCCAGATGAGGTGGGCCAGAACCAACACGTGGGGTTCTGATGTTTTTATTTAGTCGGTGCAAAAATGTAAGGATAACCTACAGAGATGTGTTCCAGGAAATAGATGCCAACATTTTATTTTTTACCTAATGGAACAATTAATGAGGGAATTTTTTTTAAACACATTCATTAGAACAGGGGTGGGCAGAAAGGGCCGTGTGGGTGCAGGGTTTTGTTCCAACCAAGCAGTTACACACCTGATCCCACTAATCAACCAGTAGAGTCTCTGCTGAGGAACTTGACTAGGAGACACAGGTGTGTAACTGCTTGGTTGGAGCAAAAACCTTCACACACACACTGGCCCTTTCTGGATGAGATTGTCCACCCCTGCATTAGAAGGATGGACGCATGAAACAAAGTGTAAAAGTGTTCTCAAGTGAACTATCCCTTTTATCATTTCTATAACATGTTAATTGTGCTAAATGATTGATTGTGCTTTGTCTTTCTCAGTCAAAGCTGTCTACTTTCATGTAGCTTTGATGGCTAAACAACAAAATGGTGAAAGGTGAGAGTTAACAGTGAGGTGTACTGTGACGTCTAGAGGCCTTTACACACCGGAGACGTGATAAATAACCGGCACGAAATTTCGCATTTTCGTGTCGGTTATTAGTCACGTCCCCATCATCTTATTGTATTATTTTACAGTTTCATTCTCAATTCATGAATGCATCCCGGCATCTTATTAAACCTGAAAACTAAGATGAGTCCTGACTCTTCTGCATTTAATGGATGGAGTTTGGCTGGCTGCAGTGTTCGAATTACACCGAGGCTTTCAGGGGTGCCCACCTATGTAGTGTTTTGTGTGCGTGTGCGTTTGTGCTGGAGCTCAATATTTCAATATGATGTCATCAACACAAACAGTTCCACTATGCTCTTTGGGAGGCCCCAGTGTGTGCACATATACATTATTGTACTGTACTGTACATTACATCCAATTATAAGGGGATGTAATGTAGCCTACAGGCACACCGCTAGGGGGTGCCAGTGACACATAGAAATGGGGCACTCCTGAACTTTGTCACTAGGTATGCCATGGGCAGAACCAGGTACGCCGGGCACTCCCGGGCGCCAGCGTACCTCGAACCCAGGCTGGCTGTTAAATTGGTGTCGATACACACAATGAGAACAGTACAGTCAGTTACAAATAGTGAACATGGGTTTTTCAACACATTAATTACACTTCACTTTTTACAGGGGGTGGGACAAATGTTCTTCTTCGACTGTGATAAAGTCCTCGTTCCCTGATGGGAATCGAACCCGGGCCGCGGCAGTGAGACCGCCGAATCCTCACCACTAGACCACCAGGGAGACAGCAGAAGGGGAAATGCACACAAATGAAATTCACAACAAATGGTGAGTAAATCATTGTTTTTATATTAAATGGAATTTGATTTCATGGGGGAGGGGGCATTCAACACACTGCATCAAATGCGACTCTACAAAGTAGAGTTTAAGTCGACTAAATACCTCTGTCCTGCAGAATAGACGTGTATAGACTTTACAACAGCGTCACCTAGTGGACTCCCGGGCAATAACGTTGACGTGCAGTGGCACAGTTGGTGTATGAAGAGTTGAACTGAAAGGATTTGAAATCTCCCCCCGTATGGTACCGTCCACCACACTGGAAGAGAAGAGAAGAGAATAAATAATAATAAATAATGGTGGCATGTTAACGGGATACAGCTCAGTGGAGGCACCTTTTTGGGTGTAATATTTTGTTAATAGTTGTGCTTATCTAATCCCTGGTGTTTAATTATAATTACAATTATAGAATTATAATTAGAATTTATGAGCATAATATATTTGAATATCCTGGGTTTGAGCTCCGGGTTAGTCCAAACTTTGGGGTTCGTCTGGAGTCGTCCACTGTGTCGAGTTTGCATGTTCTCCCCGTGTCTGCATGGGTTTCCTCCCACAGTCCAAAGACATGTAGGTCAGGTGACTCGACCCTACTAAATTGTCCCTAGTTTTGAGTGTGTGTGTGTGTGTGTGTGTGTGTGTGTGTGTGTGTGTGTGTCGGACCTGTGATGACCTGGCGGCCTGTCCAGTGTGCCTTCCCACCTGCTGCCCAGTGACTGCTGGGATAGGCTCCAGCATCCCTCGCCCCTGAGAGCAGGATAAGTGGTTTGGATAATGGATGGATGATATATGTGAATAACGTAGTGTGTTCTGTTTATCAGCTTCAAACTGGATACTATACATACGACGTTCCCTTTGGCAACATAAAGTTTCTCTTCTCTTCCGGTCTGGTCGGACGGTACCATACGGGGGAGAAGATTTCAAATCCTCTCAGTTCAACTCTTCATACGCCCACCAAATGTGTCGCTGCATGTCATTGTTATTGCCCCCGTAGTCCACTTGGAGGCGCTGTTGTTAAAACACAATGCTTTAGTTGCTTTTTTGTTGCAATTACATGTGTGGGTTATCTTCCTTCTGTTACCTCCCTGGTGGTCTAGTGGTTAGGATTCGGTGCTCTCACCGCCGCGGCCCGTTGTAAAAAACGCTTCAACTTGAATGAAAGAAGAAATCTCTGTCTTATTCCCCCTTAAAAAGTGAAATCTAACTGCTGCATCGTAAAGCACAAGTTCCAAGTGTGTAGTTCACAACTGGACCATCGAAGAACTGAGGAGTTTTTCAGTTATCCTGTCTGGATTTTGTACAATGTAGACAACCACGTACTTCTACCTCATTAAAATACACGTGTGTGGCACAATGTGTAATTCATTAGGTGTTTGTGAGGGTGTCACGTAGAGAGGTATGTGAAACATAGAGCGTTCCACTTAGCATGTGGACCTTTTTCAGGGACAGAGAGACATAATGTCAAAGAGAGGGAGAGAGGAAGAGATCACGCTTGGTGGAGGGCATTGATTATGAACAGAAAAACTGTGCTGAATTTCCCATCATCCCCATTGTGTGTACATATACTGATATTACACTTTTACTGTCGCTTCATCACACAGCTGACACACAACCGCCATCAACCTAGTCATCAACCTTTTGTGGACCTTCTCTCTTTGAAATGCAAGCATCTTCTACGTAGGATTTTGTTTGCGAGCAGAGCGAGGAAGCTCTTCTTCTTCCATACCGTTATGAGAGGCATCTATTGCTGGTCTGGGTCTCTGTTGTCTAGATATAATTTCATAGGTGGTTTCATTTCTGTTGAAGGAGTACAACTACCTTAGACTATCACATCGGAGTGGGTTTGGCCATCAGTCAATAGCGTGGCAGGACGGATGAGGTGAAAGTCTTACTGTAGCATCCCCGGCTGAATGAGGGTCTAGAGTCTCAACTGATGTTGCATGAAGGTTTTATTTGCTAAACTTCCTCATGAGCCATACTCTTCACAAATACACCGTAAGAACTATAATGAAGAGAAAAATAGACTACTAGTACTACTACTGCTACTACTTAAGGCTGCTCCCGTTAGGGGGCGCCACCGCAGATCATCCGTTTCCATCTCTTCCTGTCCTCTGCATCTTCCTCTGTCACACCAGCCACCTGCATGTCCTCCCTCACCACATCCATAAACCTCCTCTTTGGCCTTCCTCTTTTCCTTTTCCCTGGCAGCTCCATGTTCAGCATCCTTCTCCCAATATATCCAGCATCTCTCCTCCACACATGTCTAAGCCATCTCAATCTTGCCTCTCTTGCTGTGTCTCCAAACTGTTCAACCTGCGCCGTCCCTTTAAGATACTCGTTCCAAATCCTGTCCTTCTAAAGAAGAGAAAAATAGAAATAAAACATATTTATGCCTATTTTAAACCTTTAGGACAAATACTAGTACTACTACTACTACTACTTTTGGCTGCTCCCGTTAGGGGTTGCCACAGCGGATCATCCGTTTCCATCTCTTCCTGTCCTCTGCATCTTCCTCTGTCACACCAGCCACCTGCATGTCCTCCCTCACCACATCCCTAAGCCTCCTCTTTGGCCTTGCTCTTCTCCTCTTCCCTGACAGCTCCATATTCAGCATCCTTCTCCCAATATACCCAGCATCTCTCCTGGCTTTGTCTCCAAACCATCCAACTTGAGCTGTCCCTCTAATACACTCGTTCCTAATCCTGTCCTTCTTCATCACTCCCAATGAAAATCTTATCATCTTCAAATCTGCCACCTCCAGCTCCGCCTCCTGTATTTTCGTCAGTTTCACTGTCCAAGCCATATGAAATATTTGGTCTCAACACCGTCTTGTAAACCTTCCCTTTAACTCTTGCTGGTATTCTTCTGTCACAAATCACTCCTGACACTGTTCTCCACCCTGCCTGCACTCTCTTCTTCACCTTTCTTCTGCACTCCCCGTTACTTTGGACAGTTGACCTTAAGGATGCACCGATGCCACTTTTTTTTCAGACCAAGTACAAGTACTTACGTTTGCATACTTGCCAATACCGAGTACAGATATGAGTACTTAATAATGCCATTACATTTGTAATGGCATTACACGTCCTTCTGGCCTTCTCTATGTTACTTCTTAATCAACATTCTCAAAGCAAACATCGCATCTGTGATGCTCATTCATAGCATGAAACCATACTGCTGCTCGCTAATCATCACCTCTCCTCTTAACCTAATTTCTATTACTCTTTCCCATATCTTTATGCTGTGGCTGATCAACTTTATACCTCTGTTGTTGCTACAGTTCTGCACATCACCCTTGTTCTTGAAAATTGGTACCAGTATGCTTCTTCTCCGCTCCTCAGGTATCCTCTCACTTTCCAAGATTGTGTTAAACAATCTAGTTAAAAACCCCACTGCCATCTCTCCTAAACATCTCCATGCCTCCACAGGTACGTCATCAGGACCAACTGCCTTTCCACTCTTCATCCTCTTCATAGCTGCCCTCACTTCCTCCTTGCTAATCCACGGCACTTCCTGATTCAGTAGCCCCACATCATCCAACCTTCTCTCTCTCTCATTTTCTTCATTCATCAGCCCCTCAAAGTACTCCTTCCACCTTCTCAGCACACTCTCCTTTCTTGTCAGCACATTTCCATCTCTATCCTTGATCACCCTAACCTGCTGCACATCCGTCCCAGCTCGGTCCCTCTGTTTAGCCAATCGGTACAAGTCCTTTTCTCCTTCCTTAGTGTCTAACCTGTCATACAACTACACCTTTTCCTTTGCCTTTGCCACCTCTCTTCGCTTTACGCAGCATCTCCTTGTACCCCTGTCTACTTTCTACATCTCTCCGACTATCCCACTTCTTCTTTGCCAACCTCTTCCTCTGTATAATTTGCTGTACTTCCTCATTCCACCACCAAGTCTCCTTGTCTTCTTTCCTCTGTCCTGATGACACACCAAGTACCTTCCTAGCTGTCTCCCTCACTATTTCTGCAGTGGTTACCCAGCAGTACGGCAACTCTTCACTACCACCCAGTGCCTGTCTTAACTCCTCCCTGAACTCCACACAACAGTCTTCTTCCTTCAACTTCCGCCATTTGATATTCGGCTCTGCCTTTGCTCACTTCCTCTTCTTGGTCTCCAAAGTCATCCTACAGACCACCATCCGATGCTGCCTAGCTACATTCTCCCCGTCACCACCTTGCAGTCTCCAATCCGCTTCAGATCTCACCTTCTACACAAGATGTAGTCCAACTGTGTGCAATTTCCTCCACTCTTATACGTCACCCTGTGTTCCTCCCTCTTCTTGAAATATGAATTCACCACAGCCATTTCCATCCTTTTCGCAAAATCCACCACCATCTGTCCGTCTACATATTTTTTCCTTGACCTCCATACCTTCCCATCACCTCCTCATCACCTCTGTTCCCTTCACCAACATGTCCATTGAAGTCTGCTACAATCACCAATCTCTCCTCCTTTGGTACCCTCTCCACCACGTCATCTAACTCACTCCAGAATTCTTCTTTCTCTTCCATCTCACACCCGACTTGTGGGGCATATGCGCTGATAACATTCGGCAATACACCTTCGATTTCCATCTTCATACTCATCATTCTGTCTGACACTCTCTTCACCTCCAGCACACTCTTGACATACTCTTCCTTCAGAATGACCCCTACCCCATTTCTCCTCCCATTCGCACCATGGCAGAAGAGTTTGAACCCACCTCTGATACTCCTGGCCTTACTCCCCTTCGGCCTGGTCTCTTGCGCTCACGGTATGGCTACCTTTCTTCTTTCCATCATATCAGCCAGCTCTCTCCCTCTACCAGTCATAGTGCCAACATTCAAAGTTCCGACTCGCACCTCCACACTCCTACCCTTCCTCCTCTCTCGCTGCATCTGGACATGCCTTCCCCCTCTCCTTCTCCTTTGCCAAACAGTAGCATAGTTTCCACCGGCACCCTGCTGGTTAATAGTACCGGTGGCGGTCGTTGGTAACCCGGGCCTAGACCGATCCAGTATGTAAATTTTCTTTATGACCTGCATATTTGATTTGGCAAAGATTTTACGCCAGATGCCCTTCCTGACGCAACCCCTCCCCATTTATCCGGGCTTGGGACCGGCACTAAGAATGCACTGGCTTGTGCATCCTCAGTAGCCGGGTTCTTCAGGACAAATACGGCAGCATGACAGATTACTTTAAACTGCTGCAGGCTACTGACAGGTTAATTATGTATATATATATATGTAGGAAAAACACCTTGAATACATAGCTGTACAAGCTTGTTTCGTGCGTCGTGCACTCGTCAGCTGCTAATGTGATTCAGAAAAGAAAACACACAGTTTACGTTGCCCCACGTCATGCCCCTAATTTTGGTGGACAGCAACCAATGAGAGGAGAAAACATTTAAACTATTACAACCAATGGGGTAGGTAGTTACCATGCACAGCAACAATGATAGGGTAGAAAACATTACAACCAATGGAGTAAGAGGCTGGGGCTTGTTTTGAAAAAGCATTTAAATGATCAGGGCACTGTTGAAATAGCCTACATTTAGAATATAACAAGGAAACGTCAAATGGGGTAAATCATGTCTCTCATATAGTGGGGTGGTGTTGGGGCACAGCTGGACGGGCGGGCAGTTAAAATCTAAAAAAATACAACATCTAATGAATGTCACGTGTATCATCTAATGGGGGGGGGGGGATCTGACTCTCGTTCATATGGAGATATACTTCCAAACATTTCGGTCAGTGATCCCTGCCAGGTGGTATTCGGCCTACTGGACACTGGTTGTTGGGTTTGTAGCCATGCAGTTGTCATACGTGGCCTTGTGATGCTTTCTTTAATGCTGGAACAGGTTTGTAGCGTTGCCCCGTGTTGTAGCTGCGGTAGCAAGACATGTTCTGCACAATACCTGACTCTGTGCAGCATCATCTTTCCTAAATCCAAAATAGGTCCAGACAACTGACGTACTGCTCCTCTTTGACACTATTTTGTCTCCTCTTCAGTGTTCGGTTGTGCCGAGGCCATGTTCACGAGATGGTAACGGTACTGCTAGAATCAAAGCGTAGCGTGGCAAGTTGTTTTCTTCATTTACTGCTCTCACTCGCATGTCACATGAGCGTAGGGTAGTGTGTGTGTACGTGAACCCCATATTACCTGGTGTTTCCCGCCCTCTGATTGGTTAGATTGTGGAACATAGAAAAAAAAACACCTTTTTTTTTAAATCGCACCCTTTGCAATTTGAAGATTGCGTACTGATATATTGCGATGTTGGTTTGAATTGGATTAATCGTTCAGCCTACTGCATGCAAGCGTGTGATACAGGACCAGCGAGATTTCATGTAGATTTCATTTGGGAGCTTTCTCCAGTCTGCATATCCGTTTCATATCGTACCTGGAAAAACATTTGCAGATGCACCAAGTACAACAATGAGAGATACTGATGCAAGGTTTTGGTGAGTGGGGCCTTGTTGTGGAATAATCAACCTGTTTGATTTCCAGCGCTGGCATTTATTACCTTCCACTGGTGCAACCAGTCAGACTCTAAACTGTACATATAATAAGAATAGGAGACCCACTATTTTCTACTTCTTTTTTCTTGTTCATAATTTTATATCCTTTTTGTATGTTTTAGCTGAAATGTACTTTTCTGAATATTGGTGATCTACTTCCTGGTTCAGCTGGATGGAACCAGCAGCCTGTACTTACCATAGGTCAGGTCTAGTCAACTGGCGGCCCGCGGGCCAAATTCGGCAGGAGGATTTTTTTCCCGGCCCTTTGATCAATTTTTATGAGAACATTAAAAATTATAATGCATTTTGGTGAGAAGGTGAGAGATGATCATAATATCTTAACAAGTAATTTCATTTTTTTTTCCATCTGCCAATGTATTGTAAGTTGTTTTGAATGTCTCTTTAATTGGGGTCTTTTGATCATCAGTATTGGTGATGGTGAGAAGTGATTCATTAGCTAAAATAAACGTAGCCTATATAAATGTATGAAATGGCTGCCCTGTTTTGTATGTTACATAAACACATTGCTAAAAAACGCTTTTGATACACAGTATTAAGGGTATTTAGATCTCATCATCACAACCTACAGAACCCACAACCTGACCAAACTGGAAGACGTGTGTACACGTGTGTTTGAATCTAGTTGTATCTGTGTACAAATAGATGTGTTTGGTTCAGTGTAAATATGTGGTTCATTGAGTGTGTGTTTGTATGTATGTGAGCGTATATGTTTTTCATTGTGTATCGGTGAATGTGTGTATGTTTGTGTACTTATTTATGTCTGTATGTGTGTGCATGTGTGTTAACATGTACACTGGTTTGGTGTGAGTCTGCATTCAAAGCTGTTAATCTTTAGCGTGTGTGATCTGTTTACATGTGTGAGATGGTTGCTTGTGAGTGTGTGTCTGTGCATACACTTTTGGCCGTGAGTGTGTGTATTTGGGTTTGAATGTGTGTGCATTTAAGTATGTATGTGCAATTTTGTTGCATGCATGTATGTTTTGTGCACACAAGTTTTCATGTGTGTGTGTGTGTAAGATCATCGTACCAGTGAAATGAGAAGCAGGATGTACTCAGTGTTCACAGCAATGACACCTCACCCACAACTTCTTTTTTGTTTCTCCTGGGAAAAAAGCAACATGAGCTTGATCAGCAGTGGTGTTTGGTGTGTTGAAATAAACCTGCTCACTGCTGAGAACCAGAACGCTCATTCTGACCTTTATTTCCATGAGTTGAGTCTACTGTTGCACTTAGTACAGAAACACAACTGACAACTACGAGGTTCAGCTGGTTTTTTCTGTCTGTGTCTATTTGACGATGTCCCGGCCACAGTTGTGTGCGTATAGTTGTGTGGTGTTGCCTCCTGTATCTAACCCTCACTCTGACTCTACATCCAGGTATCGCCAGGTGCTCCTCATCACCTCATCAACCATCAACCAATCATCCAATTCCCATCAGCTGTGCAGTCTGCTATTTAAACCCCCACGTGTCTTCACTTCCCCGCCAGCTGGATTAGTTTGTGTGATTTTAGTTTGTGTGTTGTAGCTACTTTGTGTTGATGCTTTTGTCTCTGTAGCTACTTTGTGTTGATGGTTTTGTCTCTGCAGCTACTTTATGTTGATGCTTTTGTCTCTGCAGCTACTTTGTGTTGATGCTTTTGTCTCTGTAGCTACTTTGTGTTTGTAATGTCTGGCCCGTTTTTGCTTAAGTTTGCATTTTCACTATTTTGAGTTGTGTTTAGCCTTCAGTTTGTTTAGTTCTTTTGGGCAAGGGGGTCAAGGTAAGATGCCCATGGGCAAACACCCCATCACGTAGCTTACCTCTGTTAGACACACTAGGTTAGGAGCGGTTGCCACCTTCTGTCTTTAGGTTTGGTGCTTTTCAGCTCTGTCAAGGGGGGTTACTTTTGTTAGTAGTTTATTGTTTTGGCAACTGTCCGGTTCCCTTGTCCTGTCATGGTGTTAATAAATATTTAAATTTGTATGTTTATGTCTCACTGTGTTGCACCCTCACCAGACCGAGGGACGTAACAGACAAATGAAGAAACTGAGATGTGGTCATTTTGGCTGATTTACATCCAACCACACATAGAAATAAGAGAAATAAATGGAATAAGGAAGTTCCACCCAACTAACCACAACAGATATATCTGTCTCTGTACCAACAACCAGTTCACATACAGACCGACAGAAGACAGCAGCAAAAGAGGGACAGACAGACAGAGAGCAGAATGGCTGAGTTGAGGATGAGTGAAATATCATTATTTCTGATAATACTGTTTCCTGCAGCAGGTAAGAACACATTTTAATGTATCTTAGATAACAGCTTATGGATAAATAACATTCAGCAATATTGTATAAATTTCCTCAACATGGAAACATCATTACATAATTTATGAATCCCTCTTCATTCTATGAGGATCGTTCATTATGATGTTATTTAAAACATGCTGAATGGTTCATATAGTGAATTCCTGAAAGTCAAGATCTGAACTGCATTATCTGCCAGTCTTCAAATATATCTTCACACCAGCTGTGTTGGTACCAGCTGTGTTATGTGGATTTTATTCATTTGGATCAATAATAAACATTTTCTCCTCAGCAGTTACCGGACAAAAATATCTCTACATCTATGGGAGAGATGGAGATGATGAGGTCACTCTGCCATGTACCAGTGTGAGACCAGGATCAGGAAACTGTTTCAGTACTACGTGGCTCTTCAGAAACAATGATGATGAGACACAAGGATTGGTTTTTGGTGGTCAAGTTAGAAGGAAGAACTTCACCAACTCCAGAGCAGACAGACTGAGTATTACACCAAACTGTTCTCTGCTTATAAAGAAGGTGACAGGCGAGGACGCTGGTCGATACACCTGCCGACAAAAACCCCCATACCAACCAAATTATAATTCTCTCGTTCATCTTTCAGTTGTAAGCAGTGAGTATTTCCATTGTATCCTCTTCATCTTAATCCACATTCTTATAACTATTCAGAGCTGCTGCAGGACAGGTGGCAGTAATGACCACGGCAGTAATGTCTTAATGATGTTATAACTTTGTACCATGTGGCTGTCTTCCTCTACACACATCACCATCTTCTCCAGTGACTGGTCAGAAGACCGCTGACCACCTGACGCTCTCCTGCTCTGTGTTGACATATGAGCCGTCTATGAAGGTGGAGTGGGTGGAGGAGAAAGATAGTCAGACGAGCTGTGTTCGCAAGAAAAGAACAGTGTATTTCTGTAACTCCACTATGATGCTTTCAACCACCCAGAAGAAGGAGACATTCAGCTGTCAACTGACTGGTTTTAACAACAGACTGACGACATTTGACTTCATCTTTCAAATCAGTGGTAAAGTATGATTTTGAGGTGTTCAAATGATGTCTTTTCACTTGGTCTGATAAACGGGACAGTGTGACCTCTTTAGAGACGCCCCTGTTCATTGGGTATCATTGCTTCCTCTGTCCAGAAAACGAAGAAAAAGCAGAAGACGATGAAAAAGAGACACGAGGCTCTGCCAACACAACTAACATGACAATTACACCAAGTAAGGACTTTACATCCCTTTACTAACTTGTTTCTCTCTCTCTCTCTCTCTCTCTCTGAGTGGATGGGGTGTGACTGAGTGAGTGGAGTGTGTGAGTGTTTGTTGTGATCTCTACAGAGTGAGGGACTTCCCAACTCTTCGCCATCTTTATCTTTCATTGTAAATAGTGTGTATTGTAGGGTTTGCTTGTTTGGTGTGTGTGTATTTAGGCAGATTTTAGGGGGGTTGTGTGTGTTTGTAGTCGTGCTGGTCACCGGCATGGATGTGTCCAAACTGAGCAGGAAGCACGGCATTAAGCTCCTGCCGGCCTTCCCTTGTTCAGTGCAGCACTGCTCTCTGGCAGTGGGGCAGGTTGTGGGTTATAGCAGCATTAAGTCCGCTGCTCGGAGGAACAATGCGGTGGTCATATTTGTGGACAGCGTTGAAAAGGGGAACGTGGTGGTGGAGAACGGGATTGTGGTGGACGATACGTTCACATCTGTTCTGCCTCTCACCACACCGGTGAAAAAAGCGACTTTATCAGATGTTCCTGCGTTCATTAGAGATGAAGTGTTGACACGGGAGTTATCTCGACACGGAAAAATAGTCTCCCAAGTAAGGAAAGTCTTCTCAGGCTGGAAGTCTCCTCATTTAAAACATGTGGTGTCACACAGAAGGCAGCTACACATGATCCTGGACGACAGGAGGAGCTGAACTTAACCTTCAAATTGAGAGTGGAGAACTTTGATTATGTTAATTTTGTAACATCCGACAATATGAGACGTTACAGTTGTGGTAGAGAGGGACATCTCATCAGAACATGTCCAGAGAAAAACTACATCAGGACAGAATGGTTCTAACAAGGCACCTGCTGGAAGAGGGGAACCTGGGCAACAGAACCAGACTGAGACGGGGACAGTGAGACAAGACAGTCAGGTGGGTGAGGGGGGACAGGAGGAGACAGGTGAAGTACAGCAAGACAGTCAGGTGGGTGAGGGGGGACAGGAGGAGACAGGTGAAGTACAGCAAGACAGTCAGGTGGGTGAGGGGACAGGAGGAGACAGGTGAAGTACAGCAAGACAGTCAGGTGGATGAGGGGGGACAATTGTATTATTGTCAATGAAACTTTTTTTTTGATTATTCGGTGCTCTTCTGTTATGGGTTTTACAAGATCATTAACTAAAAATGACTTATTAGTTAGTGACCTGATGTTTAATAAAGCCATTTTTATTGTCCGAGGTGCATGGCTCTGTGGGGGACTGATAATTGAAGCCTGAACTGGTAATAAATTGTTTACATCCCTGTATGTTACGGGGAGAGGTGTGGTATTGTATGAGGAAGTCGGGAGTTGCAGAGAAGGATGTAGGAGTGGTGCAGGATATGTATGAGGGGAGTGTGAAAGTGGTGAGGTGTGTGGTTGGAGAGACAGATGGGTTCAAGGTGGAGGTGGGATTACATCAAGGATCGGTTCTGAGCCCTTTCTAGTTTGCAGTGTTGATGGACAGGTTGACGGACGAGATCAGGTTGGAGTCTCCGTGGACTACGATGTTTGCGGATGACATTGTGGTCTGTAGCGAGAGTAGGGTGCAGGTTGAGGAGAGCCTGGAGAGGTGGAGGTATGCACTGGAGAGAAGAGGAATGAAAGTCAGTAAGAGCAAGACAGAATACATATATGTGAATGAGAGGGAGGACAGTGGAATGGTGAGGATGCAAGGAGTGGACATGAGACAAGACACATGACAGTTGACATGAGTAAACTCATGTCTAAGACAACATTTGCATAGCACCGACACTGAGTGCATGTCCAGGCATGCTTGGACTGACCACAACAGCTTGCTTTGTGGGCGATATACCAGCAGACTTAAAATATGACGGGAAATCACAAAAACTGGTTAGATCTACAAAACGGTACGTGATAGCAATATTTTAAGGTGGTTTTCGTGATCAGCAGCCCACAATCCATAAAATACACCCAGAAGTGTTCAGGAAGCAAAATCTTTGTGGTCCAGTGTCAGCCATGGATGGAGACATTTTGTGAGAACCAAGCTGTTACAGACATGGTGTCTGTCCAATGAGACAAATGAAATTTCTGCTGCAATGCAAAAGTTTCACATGTATTGCAGACACCAGATTTGAAAAGGTTTTCAGATGATCTTTTATTCTTTCATTCTTTTCTCTGGTGGCACAATATTTCACTTGAGTCTCCTCTTTCATTCTTTCATTCAGGAAATCCAACACCAACAAAAATGACATCAGCCACTACAGCAGTGACCAACGCTTCAAACGGTATCTCATTCTTAAATCTTTTCTTTCTTTCACCCTTTCTTTCTGTCTAGCTTGCTTTCTCTCTTCACTCATTTTCCACTCACTACCTATTAGATCAACTCAAACCTTTCAGCAGATGCACTTTAAGATAGGACACACACACACACACAGACAATATATGAAAACAGGATGAAGAGGCTACAACTCAACCAAGACCGTAAATTCCTTGATCTAAATAAAACATAATCCATTGTAGATCAGTTTAAAATCCATACAAACCTAGGGTCATCCAGGTAGCGCAGCGGTCTATTCCATTGCCTACCAACACAGGGATCGCTGGTTCAAATCCCCGTGTTACCTCCAGCCTGGTTGGGCGTCCCTACAGACACAATTGGCCATGCCTGCGGGTGGGAAGCTGGATGTGGGTATGTGTCCTGGTCGCTGCACCAGCGCCTCCTCTGGTCGGTCGGGCACCTGTTTGGGGGTGGAGTGGGAACTCGGGGGGGAATAGCGTGATCCTCCAACACACTGCATCCCCCTGGTGAAACTCCTCACTGTCAGGTGAAAATAAGCGGCTGGTGACGCCACATGTAGTATCTGAGGATGTGGTAGTCTGCAGCCCTCCCTGGATCGGCAGAGGGGGTGGAGCAGCAACCGAGACGGCTCGGAAGGGTGGGGTTATTGGCCGGGTACAATTGACAATTGGGGAGAAAAAGGGGGGAAAATGTATACAAACCTCTATAAAAGTTGTTATGAAAAGACATTTTAATTATCCTAAAAATACTGCAGCTATTAAAAAATGTGAGAAACAGAAACACAATGTGCAGTTGCATTCAGCAACAACTATGAACACAGTTTTAGCTCTAACAGAGCAGACGTTTCTGTAGTAATGCACTCTTTTGTGCAACTCTACTACTACAGCTCGTTTAGTACAGTCCCATGATGACTGTATCGTCCAGCAGGGGGCAGTGATGTCCTACAGGTAGATCAACACCAGTGTCTCGAAGGACATCACGACCACAGATGTCAGGGCGATGAGACTGTATTCTGTCAGTTCTGTCTGTCCAGTGATGGAGGATTTCTTGGGCATCAGGACGATTAGAGGAGAGTTTGAAGCAGGAGGGGACTTCACACGGCTCCAGTGATCTGTTGCAGATCAGTGTGAAGATGGGGCCAGCTGGTCAGCACAGACTTTAAGGCAGGAGGGTGATACACGCCATCTGGGCCTGGTGCCTTCCTCATCCTCTGTCTCTGGAAGAGCTGACCGACATCCTCTTCACAGACTGTCAGTGCCAGAGGGGGGAGAGGAGGGTTGGTGGCAGGGGGTGCAGTTGGTTGTGTAATGTCTGAGTTGGAGCGTGGGAGGGGTGTGAAAGTGATCAAACAAACATGCAGTAAAACACATTCAAGTCGTCAGCTAGTTGGAGGCTCTCTACAGTGTGTGTGGACGGGGGGGGGTTCCTGTAGTTTGTGATGTCCTCCTGCAGGCGTCTCCACACAGACGCAGGATCAAATTTAAATAATTCATCATTATGATTATTATGATCATCATGATGACCATTAGGCAGTTTTGGTGCCCCTCCAGCACTTGGTGCCCTACGCACCACAGAATAGAGATCGTACAGTGCAATGACAATTTGCTCATGGTGCAAAATCTATTCTGCAGCTCATTACAAGGATACACAACCAGAATATCTTTACTGGGTTGGTAGTGGATTTTAGCTGCACAGCCCACAAGAAGGAGCTCCAGAAATATTTTACCTGATTTAGTTTTGCCGTCATGTGATGTGTTTTTGTTTTTGCTCTTTTTTCCTCCACAGATTCTTCTGTCCTGACTGCCAACTTAGTGACTGTGGGTTTGGCCCTTTTCTACGTAATTGTAACTGCAGTCATCGTGTACAGGTGGAGAGCTAAAGGTAATGATATTTACAGGTGAACATTTGATAGTCATGAGAAAGACGTTGTAATTTCAGGATCTAAACTCCTCTCACTTGTTTTATTTTTCCCAGGGACTCAAACAGCACGTGATGGAGATAATGTGAGTTTTACTATTACAAATTCAACAGAACCAAGGCTGTAAAATGCTGTAGCAAAATGGTGTATTGTGGTTTTTATTTGTTTTGTTTTGTAACTCGCTGTGTTGAAAGGTTAGCATGATATTTCCTGTTCAGACCAACTGATGTGATAATGTTTGTTCCTATAATACTGCAAGACGCTTCAGAAGAGGTCAGAGAGCATATGCTGTTTTATATCTTTACTATAACTCTGTGTGTGTGTGTCTCACAGAGAGAGTTTGAGTTTTAAAGAACCTTTATTTAACATATGCTCCCTATCCCAGTGTCACCAGCAAAATCTACTGGAAAAAAAATGAATGCACAGACAAGGAAATCATAGAAAACGAATAATACTTGAATAAAATGAGTAATAATAAAATATCATAATTAAACATTAATAAATAAATAAAAATAATCATGAAAAATAACTAGAAAGCAATGATCCCAAACAAAAAGGAAAACAAGCTACCCATTACACAGCACCAGACTGGTTAACCAAACACAGAGCTATACATCTGTACATCTATACATCTCCACCTATCACAGAGCAGATGATGTTGTAACACCATTGCTGCTCCAGATCACACATGTCACTCATCAGTTTGGAGAATCTAAAATCAGCCCACACCCTGGCCCTCACCGAACCCACAAACGATGAGGTAACCTCTCGATTAGAATAATTTTCAATTTTACTGTTTCTGCTTTTATTAATAATATAAATACACCCTGTGGATCCACCACCCACGGGGATGAGCACCGGGGTAGGGTGCAATGCAGACCAGGCGCCAGGCAAAGGCAGGGACCGGGGTGTGCCGACTCCCAGCATCACAGACTGGTGCTCAGGATGTGGCATGTCACCTCTCCAGCACCCTCCAGGTTGGGGATGAGATGTTGCCTCAAGTGAAGGAGTTCAAGTATCTTGCAGTCTTGTTCACGAGTGAGGGTAGGATGGAGGAGGAGATTGACAGGTGGATTGGTGCAGCATGAGCAGTAATGCGGACATTGTACCGGACCGTTGTGGCAAAGAAGGAGCTGAGCCGGGAGGCAAAGCTCTCAATTTACCAGTCAGTCTTCATTTCAACCCTCACCTATGGTCATGAGATCTGGGTAGTGACCGAAAAAGTGAGATCACGGATACAAGCGGCTGAAATGAGTTTCCTCCAGAGGGTGTCTGGGCTCAGCCTTAGAGATAGGGTGAGGAGCTCAGACATCCAGAGGGAGCTGGGAGTAGAGCCGCTGCTCCTTCGTGTCGAAAGGAGCCAGTTGAGGTGGTTCGGGCATCTGATTAGGATGCCTCCTGGGCACCTTCCTTTGGAGGTTTACCGGGCACGTCCAACTGAGAGGAGACCCCGGGGTAGACCCAGAGCTCGCTGGAGGGACTACATGTCCAATCTGGCCTGGGAACGCCTGTGGATCCCCCTAGAGGAGCTGGAGGGCGTTGCTGGGGAGAGGGACTTCTGGAGTGCCCTACTTAGTTTGCTGCCACTGTGACCCGACCCCGGAGAAGCGGCTGAAGATGAGATGAGGGACATATATAAAAGTTTCTTTAAACTTTTATATGCTAGTAAGCAGACTTTCGTTTGACTTTTGCAATGAAAACACTGCATGTCACCATGGACTGATCTGAAAAGCCTACAGGCATAATCCTGCATTCTTTAAAAATACTAAAATGATCTCTAAAAGAATAGAAACAATCTAATCGTGCCATAGTAAAAGACTTTTCTCTGCTATGAACCCAGGTGTACTGTCTAACTTCCTCATCAACTAAACTGTGAGTTACTGCTCCACTAGTTTTACTTAAATGACTTAAAACAGCTTCACCATCCCCTCCTTCTTCCAGTCAGTGTCATTCCTGATGTCACCATGTGTTTCCTGGACAAACATGACATCAGGGAGCTTTAGCTTTACAAGTTCAGAAAGACATGCTCTCTTTCTCACGTCTCTTGCTCCATTTAGATTTAAGTGTAGAGACTTTGACGTTGGCCATCGAGACTGATGGGAGAAAAAAAAACGATTACAGAACAACATTAACCAGAACAGGAAATGATGTCTTATACTGGTTCTGACTCTTCATGCTGTATTTCCTGTTTGATTTTCAGAACCATTTTCTTTAACCTGTAGACCTCTGGATCAGTGTAGCCTCCTTTTTCTTTTCTTCTCATCTGGGATTTAACAGAATACAGAAACATTTCTTTATCTGCAAAAAAATCCTAAATTTTACCTTTCTCACGATTTTTGTCTGTTGCAAGAACTTCTTAATCTGGTGTGCATCATAGTTCTCTTGCTTTGTTGCAACAGACAACCGGGAGGTGGTGTGTGTCTGGCTGTTTACACCACAATCCTCCTCCTTCATCCTAAACTCAGCTTCAGACAGCTGTACCTCCTGCTGCTTTCTGTTTAGTACAGGTACCTGGCTGTCTATGCCTCCTCCTCCTCCTCCTCCTCCTCCATACTCAACAGTGGTTCCTCCTGCTGCCTGCCTCTCCCCCCTGTTATTGCTCCTTTATCGGCTTGAGAGCCACTTGTTTTAGCTGACTGCTTTCTCCTCAGAAGAAGGAACCTTACAGATGTTTTTCTCCTCCATCAAATCCTCATCGCTGCTCAACACCACACCTTCTGCAGCTCTACCTGTAGTGTTTGATGCCACCGCCTGTTTACCTCGAACCTCTTTTTCATCATTTACATTTTTCTTTCCAGACTTTTCACTCTGTTTGGGTGGTTCAGTTTTGTCAGCGTAGTCTGGACTCTGTTCCTTTTCTGTTGTCTCTTCGCTGCTCTGCCTGGTTTCACTGTTTGTTTCCTCTCACTTCTTCACTCTGTGTTTTGTCATCAGAGGAGTGTTTCTTAGGACATGTCCAAACCAAATGACCCGCTCCTCCACAGCCAAAACACTTCCAAGTCCCAGAGTTTACAAAAATCACATAACACACAACTGCTTTGTCTACAGTATCGACAAAAATCACCACAGCGCCGTTCATTCTAGCAGCAGATTTAATGCTGCTGTGACCCACAACCTCCCCGACTGCCAAAACACAATCCTCCACCGAACAAGGAAAGCCAGGCGACATTTTAAAGCCATGTTTCCTGGTGAGTTTGGTGAACTCCATACTGGCATTTAACATACCGACCAGCAAACGCTGGCTGACCACAATCACACACACACACAACCCCCGAAAACCTAAACTTATAACTTTCTACAGAATAGAATAGAATAGAATAGAATGTCTAAATGTCTGAAATCATGTGAGGTGTGGTTGTGTTTTATTCTGATGCAGGGGAAAACTATTTGACTAAATAAAAACCAAGGAATAGAATAGAACTACTATTAGAAGCAGATGCTACTCCTATTAATTATGTTTCTGTTACTACCACCTATATTATTACCATTACTACTACTTCTATTATTCTTCCTACTTCAGCTACCTGCACTTGTATTACCATGTCAGTCGCTTCTACTTAAGCTGCTGTCAGTGCTGCAACAAGTCCCTCTACTGACACCACTGCATACTGGACACCTGTCAAGGCAACCCGTTTTGTCTTCCACATTTCATTTTGGATAGAATAGAGTAAAATGGAGAGATATAAAATAGAATAAGGACAATGATTCTGTACAAAGCTGTGTGCCTCTGACCAACATTGAGCTGAACATGTGTCCTAAACTGTGCAGGCTGATCCCAGTGATTGTCTCCCCACCACCTCCGTCATCTGAGAAGAAGAAGCAGAGCAGGGCTGAAGGACAGGTAAGCCGTCTGATATGGATTCTCTATAGAGGAGACACAGGGAAGAGTGCCAGACAGTATTTAGTCCCAGGTTAGTGGGACACACTATCACCTCCAGACATGATGGCCACAACTTTTATACTATCTGAGCATTTGTTCCTGGTGTTTAGCTGTTCACCATTGTCAGGTAGAACCCATGAAGGTCATTCATTTGTAAATGATGACAAAGACATTCAACCGAGAGAGACCTTTGGTGTTGTTTTGTGTGTGCTTGTGTAATGTCATGGGCTGTTGTGTTTGAGCGATGTGTAATTTGGTGTTGTGTCCTCTCGTGTCATGTGGTGTTTGGTTGTATTGTTTTTTCTTTTGTGTCATTGTGTGTTGTGACGTGTAGTGTTGTGTCACCTTGTGTGGTGTGCTGCTCTGTGCTACAGGATCTGGGTGATGATGATGAGGATGAAGTGACGTATCACACTGTGAGAACTCCTCCTTCCTCCTTCATATGAGACGCCATGCAGTCATCACATCTCTGCATTGATGGCTTCATGCTCCTGACGATGCTTCTGTCCACATTCCCAACATGTCAGTGGTTGGTCAGCCTCTCCACATCTGGTCTGTAATCCACATTTGTCACTGGCTGTATTCACAATGATGAAAGAAGCTTAACATGTGTTCCTTTCTTGTTCTACCTGATCAATTGAGAGTTTTGGTCAGTCAGTCTCATTCATCAGATGTGCTGATTAAATATTCCCTGATTAGTTTTCTACACATTTGTTGTGGTACAACCAATTTTGCATCTCTCCTGGTTTTCTGTGTTTTGTCAATCTACACTGGCTTGTGCATGGTACGTTGTTATGAAGACAGCTTGCATTAGTAATGCTTATTCAAAAGCCATAAGCTCTTTGGTAACCTCAGTATGACAGTGTGTAAAAATGTGAAATCCTCCTACCTGATCGCATCAGTGCTCTGCCATTCTTCACACTGTAGGTGTTGTGTAAAAAAAGAGATGTGGTTTGATGTTCTTCTCACAGAGTGTTAATTTGCATAAGTATATGTGTAAATACTGCTTCACATGCAGCCCAGTTGTGAGACCCCCTCAGTTTTCATTAGGTCATTAAGTTTTACTGTCACATTTATTAAACACTGACAGTATGACACCAAATTATGACCGTTCACCAACAAAGACTGTTTTCATATGCAATGGAAAACATGGTTAAGTCTATCATTTGTTACTCGCTGAATTTAATTTATATCATATGTTCTGTTTTTAGTTTATATCTGATTTTAGTTTTATCATATATCATAATTGTAATCCAATTACACAATCAAACAATTAAAAAAATAATTTCAAACCATTTATTTTTGTTTTCACTTTTACTGCCGATTGTTTATGATAGATAAGGGAATAAAATTGACAATTCAACATGTTTGTAGTTTTACATGTTATTTTACGCTATATAATTATTCTTTTAATGAGTACTTGTAGAATGTATTGTTAAAGAAGTCTTTGGGACAGTGTTTTATTTGTCCACAAGAGGGCAGAGTGACGCAAAAAGAGGCAAAGCCTTAAAAGCAGACCCACCAAATGTAAAACTGTAACGTACATAAAGGAAGCTTATTAGTTTAATTAAAGACAATTTTGGGCATCAAACAATCGTGTTCAGACATGCTGTTGAGTTAAGAGATGGATGTGTTTCCTGTTTGTAGTTTATGAACAGTCATATTTCATTGTTGTTGATGTTACATGTGTAATAGTGTTTAGCTTTTTATGATTAAATAAAGTATTGTAGGTTGGCTCTAAGTGTGCGGGTGTGAAAATGTTCTGTCCCTATTAAATCAATGATTTTAATCCTCGTGGACCAACTTTCCCGAGGCTTCACTTGACGCTCACTTGATTGGCAAATGTATCAACCACAAAGACTTGACGCATGCTCAGTAACCCAGGTAAGAAACTCCGAGAAGGTTGAATCAGTTCATCTGGACACAACGTTTATTGACAGACACGTCTCATCCCTCAACTAAGTGACATAATAACCCAGGTAAGAGAGTCGGGTCATTTCTAGCGTTTTTGTTCACATGTCTCATACTATACATGCCACTCTATTCAGTCCTCTTGTCCCTTACAGGGGACAACTGCGCCTTTAAAATGACGTCACACGCGGGAGGGGGGACCTTGCGAACGTGGCTGGGACGCTACAAAATGGCTGCCATCTCAGTAACAGCGTTTTGTGGAAAAAAGGTAGGCATGATATTCATAAATAAAACATTTTTAATGTTATATTTTGATTGTTTCGAGTACGTAAACGTCTCAGGAATATCGGAGTGAGTTTTCAGAACTGAGCTTCTTTATTTTCGTTTGCAAGCCGCTAATTTATATTTGTCCTATATTGGGCCTCGTATCAGTCGTTACTATGGGCGCATTTGTTCATACACATCCATGAATAGAGAAACCGATTGGCTCACACTGATGTCTTTGCAGGCCTGGGTGATTGCTCGTTGCAAGAAGTAGACAATAGATGTTAGGAGGAAGGAATTACTAATAACCATCATGCTTTGCTACTGCTCTCAGACAAACGTGGGGGCTAAAAATGCCATGAGTGTGTACGAACAGATTTGCCCATAGTAACGAGTGATACACGAGGCCCCAGTTTGTACTTAACATTTGTTTCTCATTGTTTTCAGCAGACAGCTCTATGACGGAGGCAGAGAGGATCCTTAACAGAATCACTGAGGGAGATTCTGACATGGAGTTATCAGAGGATGAGAGTCCAGAGAGAGTATGAGACAGAAGAGGGTGAAAGCTCGGATGAGGAGGACCCAGATGAGGTGGGTTCAAAACCTACACGTAGGGTTCTGAGGTTTTTATTTAATCAGTGCAAAAATGGAAGGAGATGTGTTCCAGGAAATAGATGCCAACATTTTATTTTTGAACCTAATGGAACAATTAATGAGGGAATTTCTTTTAACACATTCATTAGAACAGGGGTGGGAAGAAAGGGCCAGTGTGTGAGTGCAGGGTTTTGTTCCAACCAAGCAGTTACACACCTGATCCCACTAATCAACCAGTAGAGTCTCTGCTGAGGAACTTGACTAGGAGACACAGGTGTGTAACTGCTTGGTTGGAGCAAAAACCTTCACACACACACTGGCCCTTTCTGGATGAGATTGTCCACCCCTGCATTAGAAGGACGGACGCATGAAACAAAGTGTAAAAGTGTTCTCAAGTGAACTATCCCTTTTAACATTTCTATAACATGTTAATTGTGCTAAATTAGTGATTGTGCTTTGTCTTTCTCAGTCAAAGCTGTCTACTTACATGTAGCTCTGAAGGCTAAACAACAAAATGGTGAAAGGTGAGAGTTAACAGTGAGGTCTACTGTGACATCTAGAGGCCTTTACACACCAGAGACGTGATAAATAACCGACACGAAATTTCGCATTTTCATGTCGGTTATTAGTCACATCCCCATCATCTTATTGTATTATTTTACAGTTTCATTCTCAATTCATGAATGCATCCCGGCATCTTATTAAACCTGAAAACTAAGATGAGTCCTGACTCTTCTGCATTTAATGGATGGAGTTTGGCTGGCTGCAGTGTTCGAATTACACCGAGGCTTTCAGGGGTGCCCACTTATGTGGTGTTTTGTGTGCGTGTGCGTTTGTGCTGGAGCTCAATATTTCAATATGATGTCATCAACACAAACAGTTCCACTATACTTTTTGGGAGGCCCCAGTGTGTGCACATGTACATTATTGTACTGTACTGTACATTACATCCAATTATAAGGGGATGTAATGTAGCCTACAGGCACACCGCTAGGGGTGCCAGTGACACATAGAAATGGGGCACTCCTGAACTTTGTCACTAGGTATGCCGTGGGCAGAACCAGGTATGCCGGGCACTCCCGGGCGCCAGCGTACCTCGAACCCAGGCTGGCTGTTAAATTGGTGTTGATACACACAATGAGAACAGTACAGTCAGTTACAAATAGTGAACATGGGTTTTTCAACACATTAATTACACTTCACTTTTTACAGGGGGTGGGACAAATGTTCTTCTTCGACTGTCATAAAGTCCTTGTTCCCTGACCGGGAATCGAACCCGGGCCGTGGCAGTGAGACCGCCGAATCCTAACCACTAGACCACCAGGGAGACAGCAGAAGGGGAAATGCACACAAATGAAATTCGCAACAAATGGTGAGTAAATCATTGTTTTTATGTTAAATGGAATTTGATTTCATGGGGGAGGGGGCATTCAACACACTGCATCAAATGCGACTCTACAAATTCGAATTTAAGTCGACTAAATACCTCTGTCCTGCAGAGTAGACATGTATAGACTTTACAACAGCGCCACCTAGTGGACTCCGGGGCAATAACATTGACATGCAGTGGCACAGTTGGTGTATGAAGAGTTGAACTGAAAGGATTTGAAATCTCCCCTCTATGGTACCGTCCACCACACTGGAAGAGAAGCGAACAAATAATAATAAATAATGGTGGCATGTTAACAGGATACAGCTAAGTGGAGGCACCTTTTTGGGTGTAATATTATGTTAATAGTTGTGCTTATCTAATCCCTGGTGTTTAATTATAATTACAATTATAGAATTATAATTATAATTTATGGGCATAATATATTTGAATATCCTGGGTTTGAGCTCCGAGGGAGTCCAAACTTTGGGGTTCGTCTCGAGTCGTCCACTGTGTGGAGTTTGCATGTTCTCCCCGTGTGTGCATGGGTTTCCTCCCACAGTCCAAAGACATGTAGGTCAGGTGACTCGACCCTACTAAATTGTCCCTAGTTTTGAGTGTGTGTGTGTGTGTGTGTGTGTGTGTGTGTGTGTGTGTGTGTGTGTGTGTGTCGGACCTGTGATGGCCCTGGTGGCCTGTCCAGGGTGCCTTCCCACCTGCTGCCCAGTGACTGCTGGGATAGGCTCCAGCATCCCTCGCCCCTGAGAGCAGGATAAGTGGTTTGGATAATGGATGGATGATATATGTGAATAACGTAGTGTGTTCTGTTTATCAGTTTCAAACTGGATACTATACATACGAAATTCCCCTTGGCAACATAAAGTTTCTCTTCTCTTCCGGTCTGATCGGACGGTACCATACGGGGGAGAAGATTTCAAGTCCTCTCAGTTCAACTCTTCAAACACCCACCAAATGTGTCGCTGCACGTCATTGTTATTGCCCCCGTAGTCCACTGGGAGGCGCTGTTGTTAAAACACAATGCTTTAGTTGCTTTTTTGTTGCAATTACATGTGCGGGTTATCTTCCTTCTGTTACCTCCCTGGTGGTCTAGTGGTTAGGATTCGGTGCTCTCACCGCCGCGGCCCGTTGTAAAAAACGCTTCAACTTGAATGAAAGAAGAAATCTCTGTCTTATTCCCCCTTAAAAAGTGAAATCTAACTGCTGCATCGTAAAGCACAAGTTCCAAGTGTGTAGTTCACAACTGGACCATGGAAGAACTGAGGAGTTTTTCAGTAATCCTGTCTGGATTTTGTACGATGTAGACAACCACGCACTTCTACCTCATTAAAATACATGTGTGTGGCACAATGTGTAATTCATTAGGTGTTTGTGAGGGTGTCACGTAGAGAGGTATGTGAAACATAGAGCGTTCCACTTACCCTGTGGACCTTTTTCAGGGACAGAGAGACATAATGTCAAAGAGAGGGAGAGAGGAAGAGATCACGCTTGGTGGAGGGCATTGAATATGAACAGAAAAACTGTGCTGAATTTCCCATCATCCCCAGTGTGTGTACGTATACTGATATTACACTTTTACTGTGGCTTCATCACACAGCTGACACATAACCGCCATCAACCTAGTCATCAACCTTTTGTGGACCTTCTCTCTTTGAAATGCAAGCATCTTCTGCGTAGGATTTTGTTTGCGAGCAGAGCGAGGAAGCTCTTCTTCTTCCATACCGTTATGAGAGGCATCTATTGCTGGTCTGGGTCTCTGTTGTCTAGATATAATTTCATAGGTGGTTTCATTTCTGTTGAAGGAGTACAACTACCTTAGACCATCACAGCGGAGTGGGTTTGGCCATCAATCAGTAGCGTGGCAGGACCGATGAGGTGAAAGTCTTACTGTAGCATCCCCGGCTGAATGAGGGTCTAGAGTCTCAACTGATGTTGCATGAAGGTTTTATTTGCTAAACTTCCTCATGAGCCATACTCTTCACAAATACACCGTAAGAACTATAATGAAGAGAAAAATTGACTACTAGTACTACTACTGCTACTACTTTCGATGCTCCCGTTAGGGGGCGCCACAGTGGATCATCAGTTTCCATCTCTTCCTGTCCTCTGCATCTTCCTCTGACACACCAGCCACCTCTTCCCTCACCACATCCATAAACCTTGTCTTTGGCCTTCCTCTTCTCCTCTTCCCTGGCAGCTCCATATTCAGCATCCTTCTCCCAATATACCCAGCATCTCTCCTCCACACTTGTCCAAGCCATCTCAATCTTGTTTCTCTTGCTTTGTCTCCAAACCATCCAACTTGAGCTGTCCCTCTAATATACTCGTTCCTAATCCTGTCCTCCTTCATCACTCCAAATGAAAATCTTATCATCTTCAAATCTGCCACCTCCAGCTCCGCCTCCTGTATTTTCGTCAGTTTCACTGTCCAAGCCATATAACATAGCTGGTCTCACAACCGTCTTGTAAACCTTCCCTTTAACTCTTGCTGGTACCCTTCTGTCACAAATCACTCCTGACACTGTTCTCCACCCACTCCACCCTTCCTGCACTCTCTTCTTCACCTCTCTTCTGCACTCCCCGTTACTTTGGACAGTTGACCTTAAGGATGCACCGATACCACTTCTTTTCAGACCAAGTACAAGTACTTACGTTTGCATACTTGCCAATACCGAGTACAGATATGAGTACTTAATAATGCCATTACACTTGTAATGGCATTACACGTCCTTCTGGCCTTCTCTATGTTACTTCTTAATCAACATTCTCAAAGCAAACATCGCATCTGTGATGCTCATTCATAGCATGAAACCATACTGCTGCTCGCTAATCATCACCTCTCCTCTTAACCTAGCTTCTATTACTCTTTCCCGTATCTTTATGCTTTGGCTGATCAACTTTATACCTCTGTAGTTGCTACAGTTCTGCACATCGCCCTTGTTCTTGAAAATTGGTAACAGTATGCTTCTCCTCCACTCCTCAGGTATCCTCTCACTTTCCAAGATTGTGTTAAACAATCTAGTTAAAAACCCCACTGCCATCTCTCCTAAACATCTCCATGCCTCCACAGATATGTCATCAGGACCAACTACCTTTCTACTCTTCATCCTCTTCATAGCTGCCCTCACTTCCTCCTTGCTAATCCACAGCACTTCCTGATTCAGTAGCCCCACATCATCCAACCTTCTCTCTCTCATTTTCTTCATTCATCAGCTCCTCAAAGTATTCCTTCCACCTTCTTAGCACACTCTCCTCACTTGTCAGCACATTTCCATCTCTATCCTTGATCACCCTAACCTGCTGCACATCCGTCCCAGCTCGGTCCCTCTGTTTAGCCAATCGGTACAAGTCCTTTTCTCCTTCCTTAGTGTCTAACCTGTCATACAACTACACCTTTTCCTTTGCCTTTGCCACCTCTCTTCGCTTTACGCAGCATCTCCTTGTACCCCTGTCTACTTTCTTCATCTCTCCGACTATCCCACTTCTTCTTTGCCAACCTCTTCCTCTGTATAATTTGCTGTACTTCCTCATTCCACCACCAAGTCTCCTTGTCTTCTTTCCTCTGTCCTGATGACACACCAAGTACCTTCCTATCTGTCTCCCTCACTATTTCTGCAGTGGTTACCCCGCAGTACGGCAACTCTTCACTACCACCCAGTGTCTGTCTTAACTCCTCCCTGAACTCCACACAACAGTCTTCCTTCTTCAACTTCCGCCATTTGAACTTTGTCTCTGCTTTCACTCACTTCCTCTTCTTGGTCTCCAAAGTCATCCTACAGACCACCATCCGATGCTGCCTAGCTACGTTCTCCCCGTCACCACCTTGCAGTCTCCAATCCGCTTCAGATCTCACCTTCTACATAAGATTTAGCCCACCTGTGTGCACTTTCCTCCACTCTTATACGTCACCCTGTGTTCCTCCCTCTTCTTGAAATATGTATTCACCACAGCCATTTCCATCCTTTTCGCAAAATCCACCACCATCTGTCCGTCTACATATTTTTTCCTTGACCTCCATACCTTCCCATCACCTCCTCATCACCTCTGTTCCCTTCACCAACATGTCCATTGAAGTCCGCTACAATCACCACTCTCTCCTCCTTTGGTACCCTCTCCACCACGTCATCTAACTCACTCCAGAATTCTTCTTTCTCTTCCATCTCACACCCAACTTGCGGGGCATATGCGCTGATAACATTCGGCAATACACCTTCGATTTCCAGCTTCATACTCATCACTCTGTCTGACACTCTCTTCACCTCCAGCACACTCTTGACATACTCTTCCTTCAGAATTACCCCTACCCCATTTCTCCTCCCATTCGCACCATGGCAGAAGAGTTTGAACCCACCTCTGATACTCCTGGCCTTACTCCCCTTCAGCCTGGTCTCTTGCACTCACGGTATGGCTACCTTTCTTCTTTCCATCATATCAGCCAGCTGTCTCCCTCTACCAGTCATAGTGCCAACATTCAAAGTTCCTACTCGCACCTCCACACTCCTACCCTTCCTCCTCTCTCGCTGCATCTGGACATGCCTTCCCCCTCTCCTTCTCCTTTGCCCAACAGTAGCATAGTTTCCACCGGCACCCTGCTGGTTAACAGTACCGGTGGCGGTCGTTGGTAACCCGGGCCTAGACCGATCCGATATGTAAATTTTCTTTATGATCTGCATATTTGATTTGGCAAAGATTTTACGCCAGATGCCCTTCCTGACGCAACCCCTCCCCATTTATCCAGGCTTGGGACCGGCACTAAGAATGCACTGGCTTGTGCATCCTCAGTGGTCGGGTTCTTTAGGACAAATACGACAGCATGACAAATTACTTTAAACTGCTGCAGGCTACTGACAGGTTAATTATGTATATATATATATATATATGTAGGAAAAACACCTTGAATACATAGCTGTACAAGCTTGTTTCGTGCGTCGTGCACTCGTCAGCTGCTAATGTGATTCAGAAAAGAAAACACACAGTTTACGTTGCCCCACGTCATGCCCCTAATTTCGGTGGACAGCAACCAATGAGAGGAGAAAACATTTAAACTATTACAACCAATGGGGTAGGTAGTTACCATGCACAGCAACAATGATAGGGTAGAAAACATTACAACCAATGGAGTAAGAGGCTGGGGCTTGTTTTGAAAAAGCATTTAAATGATCAGGGCACTGTTGAAATAGCCTACATTTAGAATATAACAAGGAAACGTCAAATGGGGTAAATCATGTCTCTCATATAGTGGGGTGGTGTTGGGGCACAGCTGGAAGGGCGGGCAGTTAAAATATAAAAAAATACAACATCTAATGAATGTCACGTGTATCATCTAATGGGGGGGTGGGGTCTGACTCTCGTTCATATGGAGATATACTTCCAAACATTTCGGTCAGTGATCCCTGCCAGGTGGTATTCGGCCTACTGGACACACTGGTTGTTGGGTTTGTAGCCATGCAGTTGTCATACGTGGCCTTGTGATGCTTTCTTAAGTGCTGGAACAGGTTTGTAGCGTTGCCCCGTGTTGTAGCTGCGGTAGCAAGACATGTTCTGCACAATACCTGACTCTGTGCAGCATCATCTTTCCTAAATCCAAAATAGGTCCAGACAACTGACGTGCTGCTCCTCTTTGACACTATTTTGTCTCCTCTTCAGTGTTCGGTTGTGCCGAGGCCATGTTCACGAGATGGTAACGGTACTGCTAGAATCAAAGCACAGCGTGGCAAGTTGTTTTCTTCATTTACTGCTCTCACTCGCATGTCACATGAGCGTAGGGTAGTGTGTGTGTACGTGAACCCCATATTACCTGGTGTTTCCCGCCCTCTGATTGGTTAGATTGTGGAACATAGAAAAAAAAACACCTTTTTTTTAAATCGCACCCTTTGCAATTTGAAGATTGCGTACCGTTATATTGCGATGTTGGTTTGAATTGGATTAATCGTTCAGCCTACTGCATGCAAGCGTGTGATACAGGACCAGTGAGATTTCATGTAGATTTCATTTGGAAGCTTTCTCCAGTCTGCATATCCGTTTCATATCGTACCTGAAAAAACATTTGCAGATGCACCAAGTACAACAATGAGAGATACTGATGCAAGGTTTTGGTGAGTGGGGCCTTGTTGTGGAATAATCAACCTGTTTGATTTCCAGCACTGGCATTTATTACCTTCCACTGGTGCAACCAGTCAGACTCTAAACTGTACATATAATAAGAATAGCAGACCCACTATTTTCTACTTCTTTTTTCTTGTTCATAATTTTATATCCTTTTTGTATGTTTTAGCTGAAATGTACTTTTCTGAATATTGTTGATCTACTTCCTGGTTCAGCTGGATGGAACCAGCAGCCTGTACTTACGATAGGTCAGGCCTAGTCAACTGGCGGCCCGCGGGCCAAATCCAGCCCGAGGATTTTTTCCCCGGCCCTTTGATCAATTTTTATGAGAACATTAAAAATTATAATGCATTTTGGTGAGAAGGTGAGAGATGATCATAATGTCTTAACAAGTAATTTCATTTTTTTTCCATCTGCCAATGTATTGTAAGTTGTTTTGAATGTCTCTTTAATTGGGGCCTTTTGATCATCGGTATTGGTGATGGTGAGAAGTGATTCATTAGCTAAAATAAACGTAGCCTTTATAAATGTATGAAATGGCTGCCCTATTTTGTATGTTACATAAACACATTGTTAATAAACGCTTTTGATACACAGTATTAAGGGTAGTTAGATCTCATCATCACAACCTACAGAACCCACAACCTGACCAAACTGGAAGACGTGTGTACACGTGTGTTTGAATCTAGTTGTGTCTGTGTACAAATAGATGTGTTTGGTTCAGTGTAAACATGTGGTTCATTGAGTGTGTGTTTGTATGTATGTGAGCGTATATGATTTTCAGTGTGTATCGGTGAATGTGTGTATGTTTGTGTACTTATTTATGTCTGTATGTGTGTGCATGTGTGTTAACATGTACACTGGTTTGGTGCGAGTCTGCATTCAAAGCTGTTAATCTTTCGCGTGTGTTATCTGTTTACATGTGTGAGATGGTTGCTTGTGTGTGAGTGTGTGTCTGTGCATACACTTTTGGCTGTGAGTGTGTATTTGGGTTTGAATGTGTGTGCATTTAAGTATGTATGTGCAATTTTGTTGCATGCATGTATGTTTTGTGCACACAAGTTTTCGTGTGTGTGTGTGTGTGTGTGTGTGTGTGTGTGTGTGCAAGCAAGATCATCGTACCAGTGAAATGAGAAGCAGGATGTACTCAGTGTTCACAGCAATGACACCTCACCCACAACTTCTTTTTTTCCCTGGGAAAAAGCAACATGAGCTTGATCAGCAGTGGTGTTTGGTGTGTTAAAATAAACCTGCTCACTGCTGAGAACCAGAACGCTCATTCTGACCTTTATTTCCATGAGTTGAGTCTACTGTTGCACTTAGTACAGAAACACAACTGACAACTACGAGGTTCGGCTGGTTTTTTCTGTCTGTGTCTATTTGACCATGTCCCGGCCATGGTTGTGTGGTGTTGCCTCCTGTATCTAACCCTCACTCTGACTCTACATCCAGGTATCGCCAGGTGCTCCTCATCACCTCATCAACCATCAACCAATCATCCAATTCCCATCAGCTGTGCAGTCTGCTATTTAAACCCCCACGGGTCTTCACTTCCCCGCCAGCTGGATTAGTTTGTGTGATTTTAGTTTGTGTGTTGTAGCTACTTTGTGTTGATGGTTTTGTCTCTGTAGCTACTTTGTGTTGATGGTTTTGTCTCTGTAGCTACTTTGTGTTGATGGTTATGTCTCTGTAGCTACTTTGTGTTTGTAATGTCTGGCCCGTTTTCGCTTAAGTTTGCATTTGGACTATTTTGAGTTGTGTTTAGCCTTCAGTTTGTTTAGTTCTTTTGGGCAAGGGGGTGAAGGTAAGATGCCAATGGGCAAAAACCCCATCACGTAGCTTACCTCTGTTAGACACACTAGGTTAGGAGCGGTTGCCACCCTCTGTCTTTAGGTTTGGTGCTTTTCAGCACTGTCAAGGGGGGTTACTTTTGTTGGTAGTTTATTGTTTTGGCAACCGTCCGGTTCCCTTGTCCCGTCATGGTGTTAATAAATATTTAAATTTGTATGTTTATGTCTCACTGTGTTGCACCCTCACCCCACCGTTACCCAGTGCACTAATTGTTGCACCCTCACCAGACCGAGGGACGTACCAGACGAATAAAGAAACTGAGATGTGGTCATTTTGGCTGATTTAAATCCAAACACACAGAAATAAGAGAAATAAATGGAATAAGGAAGTTCCACCCAACTAACCACAGCAGATATATCTGTCTCTGTACCAACAACCAGTTCACATACAGACCGACAGAAGACAGCAGCAAAAGAGGGACAGACAGACAGAGAGCAGGATGGCTGAGTTGAGGATGAGTGAAATATCGTTATTTCTGATAATACTGTTTCCTGCAGCAGGTAAGAACACATTTTAATGTATCTTAGATAACAGCTTATGGATAAATAACATTCAGCAATATTGTATAAATTTCCTCTTAACATGGAAACATCATTACATAATTTATGAATCCCTCTTCATTCTATGAGGATCGTTCATTATGATGTTATTTAAAACATGCTGAATGGTTCATATAGTGAATTCCTGAAAGTCAAGATCTGAACTGCATTATCTGCCAGTCTTCAAATATATCTTCACACCAGCTGTGTTGGTACCAGCTGTGTTATGTGGATTTTATTCATTTGGATCAATAATAAATATTTTCTCCTCAGCAGTTACCGGACGAGAATCTCTCTACATCTACGGGAGAGATGGAGATGATGAGGTCACTCTGCCATGTACCAGTGTGAGACCAGGATCAGGAAACTGTTTCAGTACTACGTGGCTCTTCAATAACAATCATAATGAGACACAAGGATTGGTTTCTGGTGGTCAAGTTAGAAGGAAGGACTTCACCAACTCCAGAGCAGACAGACTGAGTATTACACCAAACTGTTCTCTGCTTATAAAGAAGGTGACAGGCGAGGACGCTGGTCGATACACCTGCCGACAAAAACCCCCAAACCAACCAAATGATGAGTCTCACGTTCATCTTTCAGTTGTAAGCAGTGAGTATTTCCATTGTATCCTCCTCATCTTAATCCACATTCTTATAACTATTCAGAGCTGCTGCAGGACAGGTGGCAGTAATGACCACGGCAGTAGTGTCTTAATGATGTTATAACTTTGTACCATGTGGCTGTCTTCCTCTACACACATCACCATCTTCTCCAGTGACTGGTCAGAAGACCGCTGACCACCTGACGCTCTCCTGCTCTGTGTGGACATATGAGCTGGCTATAAAGGTGGAGTGGGTGGAGGAGAAAGATAGTCAGATGAGCTGTGTTCCCAGGATAAACACAGTGTATTTCTGTAACTCCACTATGATGCTTTCAACCACCCAGAAGAAGGAGACATTCAGCTGTCAACTGACTGCTTTTAACGACAGACCGACGACATTTGACTTCATCTTTCAAATCAGTGGTAAAGTATGATTTTGAGGTGTTCAAATGATGTCTTTTCACTTGGTCTGATAAACGGGACAGTGTGACCTCTTTAGAGACGCCCCTGTTCATTGGGTATCATTGCTTCCTCTGTCCAGAAAACAAAGAGAAAGCAGAAGACGAGGAAAAAGAGACACGAGGCTCTGCCAACACAACTAACATGACAATTACACCAAGTTAGGACTTTACATCCCTTTACTAACTTGTTTCTCTCTCTCTCTCTCTCTCCCCCTTTACTCGTCGGTGTCGCCAGGTCATCCTCCCGGGGCTTAAGTCCTGAACGTTTCTTGTGTAGCCCGAATATAATTTTAAATGTAAGCCCGACAAAAAGCGTAACGTGTGTGAATGTCCGATAGTCTTCGTAACATAACAGCCTGTCAACATAATGCAGGTCTCTAGACTAACTCCCCGTGTGTGTGTGTGTGTGTGTGTGTGTTGTGTGAGGGGGTGCAGTTGGTTGTGTAATGTCTGAGTTGGAGCGTGGGAGGGGTGTGAAAGTGATCAAACCTGCAGTAAAACACATTCAAGTCGTCAGCTAGTTGAAGGTTCTCTACAGTGTGTGTGTGTGGGGGGGGGTACCTGTAGTTTGTGGTGTCCTCCTGCAGGAGTCTCCACACAGACTCAGGATCAAATTTAAATAATTCATCATTGTGATTATTATGATCATCATGATGACCGTTAGGCAGTTTTGGTGCCCCTCCAGCACTTGGTGCCCTACGCACCACAGAATAGAGATCGTACAGTGCAATGACAATTTGCTCATGAGTGCAAAATGTATTCTGTAGCTCATTACAGGGATACACAACCAGAATATCTTTACTGGGTTGGCAGTGGATTTTAGCTGCACAGCCCACAAGAAGAAGCTCCAGAAATATTTTACCTGATTTAGTTTTGCCGTCATGTGATGTGTTTTTGTTTTTGCTCTTTTTTCCTCCACAGATTCTTCTGTCCTGACTGCCAACTTAGTGACTGTGGGTTTGGCCCTTTTCTACGTAATTGTAACTGCAGTCATCGTGTACAGGTGGAGAGCTAAAGGTAATGATATTTACAGGTGAACATTTGATAGTCATGAGAAAGACGTAATTTCAGGATCTAAACTCCTCTCACTTGTTTTATTTTTTCCAGGGAATCAAACAGCACGTGATGGAGATAATGTGAGTTTTACTATTACAAATTCAACATAACCAAGGCTGTAAAATGCTGTAGCAAAATGGTGTATTGTGGTTTTTATTTGTTTTGTTTTGTTTTGTAACTCGCTGTGTTGAAAGGTTAGCATGATATTTCCTGTTCAGACCAACTGATGTGATAATGTTTGTTCCTATAATACTGCAAGACGCTTCAGAAGAGGTCAGAGAGCATATGCTGTTTTATATCTTTACTATAACTCTGTGTGTGTGTCTCTCACAGAGAGAGTTTGAGAATTAAAGAACCTTTATTTAACATATGCTCCCTATCCCAGTGTCACCAGCAAAATCTACTGGAAAAAAAATGAATGCACAGACAAGTAAATCATAGAAAACGAATAATACTTGAATAAAATGAGTAATAATAAAATATCATAATTAAACATTAACAAATAAATAAAAAAATAATCATGAAAAATAATTAGAAAGCAATGATCCCAAACAAAAAGGAAAACAAGCTACCCATTATACAGCACCAGACTGGTTAACCAAACACAGAGCTATACATCTGTACATCTCCACCTATCACAGAGCAGATGATGTTGTAACACCATTGCTGCTCCAGATCACACATGTCACTCATCAGTTTGGAGAATCTAAAATCAGCCCACACCCTGGCCCTCACCGAACCCACAAACGATGAGGTAACCTCTCGATTAGAATAATTTTCTATTTTACTGTTTCTGCTTTTATTAATAATATAAATACACCCTGTGGATCCACCACCCACGGGGATGAGCACTGGGGTAGGGTGCAATGCAGACCAGGCGCCAGGCAAAGGCAGGGACCGGGGTGTGCTGACTCCCAGCATCACAGACTGGTGCTCAGGATGTGGCATGTCACCTCTCCACCACCCTCCAGGTTGGGGATGAGTTGTTGCCTCAAGTGAAGGAGTTCAAGTATCTTGCAGTCTTGTTCACGAGTGAGGGTAGGATGGAGGAGGAGATTGACAGGCGGATTGGTGCAGCATGAGCAGTAATGCGGACATTGTACCGGACCGTTGTGGCAAAGAAGGAGCTGAGCCGGGAGGCAAAGCTCTCAATTTACCAGTCAGTCTTCATTTCAACCCTCACCTATGGTCATGAGATTTGGTCAGTGACCGAAAGAGTGAGATCACGGATACAAGCGGCTGAAATGAGTTTCCTCCGTAGGGTGTCTGGGCTCAGCCTTAGAGATAGGGTGAGGAGCTCAGACATCCAGAGGGAGCTGGGAGTAGAGCCGCTGCTCCTTCATGTCGAAAGGAGCCAGTTGAGGTGGTTCGGGCATCTGATCAGGATGCCTCCTGGGCACCTTCCTTTGGAGGTTTACCGGGCACGTCCAACTGGGAGGAGACCCCGGGGTAGACCCAGAACTCGCTGGAGGGACTACATGTCCAATCTGGCCTGGGAACGCCTGTGGATCCCCCAGGAGGAGCTGGAGGGTGTTGCTGGGGAGAGGGACGTCTGGAGTGCCCTACTTAGCTTGCTGCCACCGCGACCCGACCCCGGAGAAGCGGCTGAAGATGAGATGAGAGAGATATATAAAAGTTTCTTTAAACTTTTATATGCTAGTAAGCAGACTTTTGTTTAACTTTTGCAATGAAAACACTGCATGTCACCATGGACTGATCTGAAAAGCCTACAGGCATAATCCTGCATTCTTTAAAAATACTAAAATGATCTCTAAAAGAATAGAAACAATCTAATCGTGCCATAGTAAAAGACTTTTCTCTTCTATGAACCCAGGTGTACTGTCTAACTTCCTCATTAGCTAAACTATGAGTTACTGCTCCACTAGTTTTACTTAAATGACTTAAAACAGCTTCACCATCCCCTCCTTCTTCCAGTCAGTGTCATTCCTGATGTCACCATGTGTTTCCTGGACAAACATGACATCAGGGAGCTTTAGCTTTACAAGTTCAGAAAGACATGCCCTCTTTCTCACGTCTCTTGCTCCATTTAGATTAAGTGTAGAGACTTTGACGTTGGCCATCGAGGCTGATGGGAGAAAAAACACACGATTACAGAACAACGTTAACCAGAACAGGAAATGATGTCTTATACTGGTTCTGACTCTTCATGCTGTATTTCCTGTTTGATTTTCAGAACCATTTTCTTTAACCTGTAGACCTCTGGATCAGTGTAGCCTCCTTTTTCTTTTCTTCTCATCTGGGATTTAACAGAATACAGAAAACATTTCTTTATCTGCAAAAAAATCTAAATTTTACCTTTCTCACGATTTTTGTCTGTTGCAAGAACTTCTTAATCTGGTGTGCATCATAGTTCTCTTGCTTTGTTGCAACAGACAACCGGGAGGTGGTGTGTGTCTGGCTGTTTACACCACAATCCTCCTCCTCCATCCTAAACTCAGCTTCACACAGCTGTACCTCCTGCTGCTTTCTGTTTAGTACAGGTACCTGGCTGTCTATGCCACAGTCCCCTTCCTCCTCCTCCTCCTCCTCCTCCATACTCAACAGTGGTTCCTCCTGCTGCCTGCCTCTCCCCCCTGTTATTGCTCCTTTATCGGCTTGAGAGCCACTTGTTTTAGCTGACTGCTTTCTCCTCAGAAGAAGGAACCTTACAGATGTTTTTCTCCTCCATCAAATCCTCGTCGCTGCTCAACACCACACCTTCTGCAGCTCTACCTGTAGTGTTTGATGCCACCGCCTGTTCACCTTGAACCTCTTTTTCATCATTTACATTTTTCTTTCCAGACTTTTCACTCTGTTTGGGTGGTTCAGTTTTGTCAGCGTAGTCTGGACTCTGTTCCTTTTCTGTTGTCTCTTCGCTGCTCTGCCTGGTTTTACTCTGTTTGTTTCCTCTCACTTCTTCACTCTGTGTTTTGTCATCAGAGGAGTGTTTCTCAGGACATGTCCGAACCAAATGACCCTCTCCTCCACAGCCAAAACACTTCCAAGTCCCAGAGTTTACAAAAATCACATAACACACAACTGCTTTGTCTACAGTATCGACAAAAGTCACCACAGCGCCGTTCATTCTAGCAGCAGATTTAATGCTGCTGTGACCCACAACCTCCCCGACTGCCAAAACACAATCCTCCACCGAACAAGGAAAACCAGGCGACATTTTAAAGCCATGTTTCCTGGTGAGTTTGGTGAACTCCATACTGGCATTTAACATACCGACCAGCAAACGCTGGCTGACCACAATCACACACACACACAACCCCCGAAAACCTAAACTTATAACTTTCTACAGAATAGAATAGAATAGAACGTCTAAATGTATGAAATCATGTGAGGTGTGGTTGTGTTTTATTCTGATGCAGGGGAAAACTATTTGACTAAATAAAAACCAAGGAATAGAATAGAACTACTATCAGAAGCAGATGCTACACCTATTAATTATGTTTCTGTTACTACCACCTATATTATTACCATTACTACTACTTCTATTATTCTTCCTACTTCAGCTACCTGCACTTGTATTACCATGTCAGTCGCTTCTACTTAAGCTGCTGTCAGTGCTGCAACAACTCCCTCTACTGACACCACTGCATACTGGACACCTGTCAAGGCAACCCGTTTTGTCTTCCACATTTCATTTTGGATAGAATAGAGTAAAATGGAGAGATATAAAATAGGATAAGGACAATGATTCAGTACAACTCTGTGTGCCGCTGACCAACATTGAGCCGAACATGTGTCCTAAACTGTGCAGGCTGATCCCAGTGATGGTCTCCCCACCACCTCCGTCATCTGAGAAGAAGAAGCAGAGCAGGGCTGAAGGACAGGTAAGCCGTCTGATATGGATTCTCTATAGAGGAGACACAGGGAAGAGTGCCAGACAGTATTTAGTCCCAGGTTAGTGGGACACACTATCACCTCCAGACATGATGGCCACAACTTTTATACTATCTGAGCATTTGTTCCTGGTGTTTAGCTGTTCACCGTTGTCAGGTAGAACCCATGAAGGTCATTCATTTGTAAATGATGACAAAGACATTCAACCGAGAGAGACATTTTGTGTTGTTTTGTGTGTGCTTGTGTAATGTCATGGGCTGTTGTGTTTGAGTGATGTGTAATTTGGTGTTGTGTCCTCTCGTGTCATGTGGTGTTTGGTTGTATTGTCTTTTTTTGTGTCATTGTGTGTTGTGACGTGTGGTCTTGTGTCACCTTGTGTGGTGTGCTGCCCTGTGCTACAGGATCTGGGTGATGATGATGAGGATGAAGTGACGTATCACACTGTGAGAACTCCTCCTTCCTCTGAACTTCCTCCTTCATATGAGACACCATGCAGTCGTCACATCTCTGCATTGATGGCTTCATGCTCCTGACGATGCTTCTGTCCACATTCCCAACATGTCAGTGGTTGGTCAGCCTCTCCACATCTGGTCTGTAATCCACATTTGTCACTGGCTGTATTCGCAAAGATGAAAGAAGCTTAACATGTGTTCCTTTCTTGTTCTACCTGATCAACTGAGAGTTTTGACCAATCAGTCTCATTCATCAGATGTGCTGATTAAATAATCCCTGATTAGTTTTCTACACATTTGTTGTGGTACAACCAATTTTGCATCTCTCCTGGTTTTCTGTGTTTTGTCAAGCTACACTGGCTTGTGCATGGTACGTTGTTATGAAGACAGCTTGCATTAGTAATGCTAATTCAAAAGCCATAAGCTCTTTGGTAACCTCAGTATGACAGTGTGTAAAAATGTGAAATCCTCCTACCTGATCGCATCAGTGCTCTGCCATTCTTCACACTGTAGGTGTTGTGTAAAAAAAGAGATGTGGTTTGATGTTCTTCTCACAGAGTGTTAATTTGCATAAGTATATGTGTAAATACTGCTTCACATGCAGCCCAGTTGTGAGACCCCCTCAGTTTCCATGAGGTCATTAAGTTTTACTGTCACATTTATTAAAAACTGACAGTATGACACCAAATTATGACCGTTCACCAACAAAGACTGTTTTCATATGCAATGGAAAACATGGTTAAGTCTATCATTTGTTACTTGCTGAATTTAGTTTATTGGTTAAATATCATAATTGTAATCCAATCAAACAAACAATTAAAAGCTTAATTTCAAATCGGTTATTTTTGTTTTCACTTTTACCACTGATTATTTACGATAGATGAGGGAATAAAATTGACAATTCAACATGTTTGTAGTTTTACATGTTATTTTACGCTATATAATTGTTCTTTTAATGAGTACTTGTAGAATGTATTGTTAAAGAAGTCTTTGGGACAGTGTTTTATTTGTCCAAAAGAGGGCAGAGTGACGCAAAAAGAGGCAAAGCCTTAAAAGCAGACCCACCAAATATAAAACTGTAACGTACATAAAGGAAGCTTATTAGTTTAATTAATGACAATTTTTGGGCATCAAACAATCATGTTCAGACATGCTGTTGAGTTAAGAGATGGATGTGTTTCCTGTTTGTAGTTTATGAACAGTCATATTTTATTGTTGTTGATGTTACATGTGTAATAGTGTTTAGCTTTTTATGATTAAATAAAGTATTGTAGGTTGGCTCTAAGTGTGCGGGTGTGAAAATGTATCTCTTCCTATTAAATCAATGATTTTAATCCTCGTGGACCAACTTTCCCGAGGCTTCACTTGACGCTCACTTGATTGGCAAATGTATCAACCACAAAGACTTGACGCATGCTCAGTAACCCAGGTAAGAAACTCCGAGAAGGTTGAATCAGTTCATCTGGACACAACGTTTATTGACAGACACGTCTCATCTCTCAACTAAGTGACATAATAACCCAGGTAAGAGAGTCGGGTCATTTTTAGCGTTTTTGTTCACATGTCTCATACTATACATGCCACTCTATTAAGTCCTCTTATCCCTTACAGGGGACAACGGCGCCTTTAAAATGACGTCACACGCGGGAGGGGGGACCTTGCGAACGTGGCTGGGACGCTACAAAATGGCTGCCATCTCAGTAACAGCGTTTTGTGGAAAAAAGGTAGGCATGATATTCATAAATAAAACATTTTTAATGTTATATTTTGATTGTTTCGAGTACGTAAACGTCTCAGGAATATCTGAGTGAGTTTTCAGAGCTGAGCTTCTTTATTTTCGTTTGCAAACCGCTAATTTATATTTGTCCTATATTGGGCCTCGTATCAGTCGTTACTATGGGCGCATTTGTTCATACACACCCATGAATTGAGACACCGATTGGCTCACACTGATGTCTTTGCAGGCCTGGGTGATTGCTCGTTGCAAGAGGTAGACAATAGATGTTAGGAGGAAGGAATTACTAATAACCATCATGCTTTGCTACTGCTCTCAGACAAACGTGGGGGCTAAAAATGCCATGGGTGTGTACGAACAGATTTGCCCATAGTAACGAGTGATACACGAGGCCCCAGTTTGTACTTAACGTTTGTTTCTCATTGTTTTCAGCAGACAGCTCTATGACGGAGGCAGAGAGGATCCTTAACAGAATCACTGAGGGAGATTCTGACATGGAGTTATCAGAGGATGAGAGTCCAGAGAGAGTATGAGACAGAAGAGGGTGAAAGCTCGGGTGAGGAGGACCCAGATGAGGTGGGCCAAAACCAACACGTAGGGTTCTGAGGTTTTTATTTAATCAGTGCAAAAATGGAAGGATAACCTACAGAGATGTGTTCCAGGAAATAGATGCCAACATTTTATTCTTTACCTAATGAAACAATTAATGAGGGAATTTTTTTAACACATTCAGTAGAACAGGGGTGGGCAGAAAGGGCCGTGTGTGTGGGTGCAGGGTTTTGTTCCAACCAAGCAGTTACACACCTGATCCCACTAATCAACCAGTAGAGTCTCTGCTGAGGAACTTGACTAGGAGACACAGGTGTGTAACTGCTTGGTTGGAGCAAAAACCTTAACACACACACTGGCCCTTTCTGGATAAAATTGTCCACCCCTGCATTAGAAGGATGGATGCATGAAACAAAGTGTAAAAGTGTTCTCAAGTGAACTATCCCTTTTAACATTTCTATAACATGTTAATTGTGCTAAATTAGTGATTGTGCTTTGTCTTTCTCAGTCAAAGCTGTCTACTTTCATGTAGCTTTGATGGCTAAACAACAAAATGGTGAAAGGTGAGAGTTAACAGTGAGGTGTACTGTGACGTCTAGAGGCCTTTACACACCGGAGACGTGATAAATAACCGACACAAAATTTCGCATTTTCATGTCGGTTATTAGTCACATCCCCATCATCTTATTGTATTATTTTACAGTTTCGTTCTCAATTCATGAATGTGTAACCCACATGATTACATGTACCCTGTGACGTATGTAAATTCCACGAGTAGCCTCTAGGAGGTACACGAGCTACAGAGTTTAAACCATGCAAACAACCGTCGACAATAGAGAAGAGAAATACGGATATTTAGAAATACGGACAACTTTGACTATGGATACCTGAATTATTGATATTTGAACTACGGATATTTGAGCTACAGGACATTTGAACTACGACAAAAAAGATCCCTCCCACGAAGCTTCCTTGGTGAGCCGCTAGCCAAAGCTAAAAAGTAAACAGCTTTCTGTGTTCCAAGTAATCATAGCCATTTACGTAGGATATCTTGATTTTATCCAAAGACAGATGATCTCCTGTTGAAGGAAGAAGGAAGACTCTTTTCTCTTGTGTTTTGTACGCTGCAGGAATCCTGGTGAGATAAGAGTTTAAAATCTTGATTGTTTGATAGAGATTGCAATTAATAAGGAATCTGTACAATTTTGTGCAGACTGGTTTTTTAGTACCCCGAACAACCCCTCTTGCTACACCCTTTTGGAACCCTTGGATACCCCCTTTGGATTGCCCCCATCATCGCCCTGGATTTGGATTCATCATCATTGCCTCTACATTAACTTGCCCCTGTGATTGTGGTAGGATCTGGACATTGCCCCTTGCACAGATTGGAAGACTGAATCATTCCCCCTTTTCTTTTCTTTATTTTCTTTGAGTGCACTCATACTTTATTTTGGATTATTTTCTTTAATTTGTTAGTGTAGAATATGGCTGCATAAGTAATATATTAGAAGGGTATAAAATAGAATATAGATAGATATAGACAATAAATAGAATATTAGGAAGAACTTTTAAAAAGTATAATAGAGTAAAATATATATATATATAACACATCTAATTTAGTATTGATATTGAAATAACTTTACTTTGAACTGTTGAAATAAATTGGTTTTTTTATTGTAAACTATACCCACGAGTGTGTGTGTTGTCTTTGGGGTGAGTACTAGAATCCGGTCTAGAAAAAAACCTACACCAATCTCCACTGAGCTCAGACATTAGACTGTACACTGTCCCTGCGCAAGCATAGGTCCATTCCCCTGTCGTGCAGGTTACAAATGCATCCCGGCATCTTATTAAACCTGAAAACTAAGATGAGTCCTGACTCTTCTGCATTTAATGGATGGAGTTTGGCTGGCTGCAGTGTTCGAATTACACCGAGGCTTTCAGGGGTGCCCGCCTATGTGGTGTTTTGTGTGCGTGTGTGTTTGTGCTGGAGCTCAATATTTCAATATGATGTCATCAGCACAAGCAGTTCCACTATGCTCTTTGGGAGGCCCCAGTGTGTGCACATGTACATGATTGTACTGTACTGTACATTACATCCAATTATAAGGGGATGTAATGTAGCCTACAGGCACACCACTAGGGGGTGCCAGTGACACATAGAAATGGGGCACTCCTGAACTTTGTCACTAGGTATGCCATGGGCAGAACCAGGTACGCCGGGCACTCCCGGGCGCCAGTGTACCTCGAACCCAGGCTGGCTGTTAAATTGGTGTTGATACACACAATGAGAACAGTACAGTCAGTTACAAATAGAGAACATGGGTTTTTCAACACATTAATTACACTTGACTTTTTACAGGGGGTGGGACAAATATTCTTCTTCGACTGTCATAAAGTCCTCGTTACCTGACCGGGAATCGAACCCGGGCCGCGGCAGTGAGACCGCCGAATCCTCACCACTAGACCACCAGGGAGACAGCAGAAGGGGAAATGCACACAAATGAAATTCGCAACAAATGGTGAGTAAATCATTGTTTTTATATTAAATGGAATTTGATTTCATGGGGGAGGGGGCATTCAACACACTGCATCAAATGCGACTCTACAAAGTAGAATTTAAGTCGACTTAATACCTCTGTCCTGCAGAGTAGACATGTATAGACTTTACAACAGCGCCACCTAGAGGACTCCGGGGCAATAACGTTGACATGCAGTGGCACAGTTGGTGTATGAAGAGTTGAACTGAAAGGATTTGAAATCTCCCCCGTATGGTACCGTCCACCACACTGGAAGAGAAGAGAATAAATGATAAGAAATAATGGTGGCATGTTAACGGGATACAGCTCAGTGGAGGCACCTTTTTGGGTGTAATATTATGTTAATAGTTGTGCTTATCTAATCCCTGGTGTTTAATTATAATTACAATTATAGAATTATAATTATAATTTATGGGCATAATATATTCGAATATCCTGGGTTTGAGCTCCGGGGTAGTCCAAACTTTGGGGTTCGTCTCGAGTCGTCCACTGTGTGGAGTTTGCATGTTCTCCCCGTGTGTGCATGGGTTTCCTCCCACAGTCCAAAGACATGTAGGTCGGGTGACTCGACCCTACTAAATTGTCCCTAGTTTTGAGTGTGTGTGGCGGACCTGTGATGGCCTGGCGGCCTGTCCAGGGTGCCTTCCCACCTGCTGCCCAGTGACTGCTGGGATAGGCTCCAGCATCCCGCAGCCCTGAGAGCAGGATAAGTGGTTTGGATAATGGATGGATGATATATGTGAATAACGTAGTGTGTTCTGTTTATCAGCTTCAAACTGGATACTATACATACGACGTTCCCTTTGGCAACATAAAGTTTCTCTTCTCTTCCGGTCTGGTCGGACGGTACCATACGGGGGAGAAGATTTCAAATCCTCTCAGTTCAACTCTTCAAACGCCCACCAAATGTGTCGCTGCATGTCATTGTTATTGCCCCCGTAGTCCACTTGGAGGCGCTGTTGTTAAAACACAATGCTTTAGTTGCTTTTTTGTTGCAATTACATGTGTGGGTTATCTTCCTTCTGTTACCTCCCTGGTGGTCTAGTGGTTAGGATTCGGTGCTCTCACCGCCGCGGCCCGTTGTAAAAAACGGTTCAACCTGAATGAAAGAAGAAATCTCTGTCTTATTCCCCCTTAAAAAGTGAAATCTAACTGCTGCATCGTGAAGCACAAGTTCCAAGTGTGTAGTTCACAACTGGACCATGGAAGAACTGAGGAGTTTTTCAGTAATCCTGTCTGGATTTTGTACGATGTAGACAACCAAGTACTTCTACCTCATTAAAATACACGTGTGTGGCACAATGTGTAATTCATTAGGTGTTTGTGAGGGTGTCACGTAGGGAGGTATGTGAAACATAGAGCGTTCCACTTACCATGTGGACCTTTTTCAGGGACAGAGAGACATAATGTCAAAGAGAGGGAGAGAGGAAGAGATCACGCTTGGTGGAGGGCATTGATTATGAACAGAAAAACTGTGCTGAATTTCCCATCATCCCCAGTGTGTGTACGTATACTGATATTACACTTTTACTGTCGCTTCATCACACAGCTGACACATAACCACCATCAACCTAGTCATCAACCTTTTGTGGACCTTCTCTCTTTGAAATGCAAGCATCTTCTGCGTAGGATTTTGTTTGCGAGCAGAGCGAGGAAGCTCTTCTTCTTCCATACCGTTATGAGAGACATCTATTGCTTGTCTGGGTCTCTGTTGTCTAGATATAATTTCATAGGTGGTTTCATTTCTGTTGAAGGAGTACAACTACCTTAGACCATCACAGCGGAGTGGGTTTGGCCATCAATCAGTAGCGTGGCAGGACCGATGAGGTGAAAGTCTTACTGTAGCATCCCCGGCTGAATGAGGGTCTAGAGTCTCAACTGGTGTTGCATGAAGGTTTTATTTGCTAAACTTCCTCATGAGCCATACTCTTCACAAATACACCGTAAGAACTATAATGAACAGAAAAATAGACTACTAGTACTACTACTGCTACTACTTTCGATGCTCCCATTAGGGGGCGCCACAGTGGATCATCAGTTTCCATCTCTTCCTGTCCTCTGCATCTTCCTCTGTCACACCAGCCACCTCTTCCCTCACCACATCCCTAAACCTTGTCTTTGGCCTTCCTCTTCCCTGGCAGCTCCATATTCAGCATCCTTCTCCCAATATACCCAGCATCTCTCCTCCACACTTGTCCAAGCCATCTCAATCTTGTCTCTCTTGCTTTGTCTCCAAACCATCCAACTTGAGCTGCCCCTCTAATATACTCGTTCCTGATCCTGTCCTTCTTCATCACTCCAAATGAAAATCTTATCATCTTCAAATCTGCCACCTCCAGCTCCGCCTCCTGTATTTTCGTCAGTTTCACTGTCCAAGCCATATAAAATATTTGGTCTCACAACCGTCTTGTAAACCTTCCCTTTAACTCTTGCTGGTACCCTTCTGTCACAAATCACTCCTGACACTGTTCTCCACCCACTCCACCCTGCCTGCACTCTCTTCTTCACCTTTCTTCTGCATTCCCTGTTACTTTGGCCAGTTGACCTTAAGGATGCACCGATACCATTTTTTTTTCAGACCAAGTACAAGTACTTACGTTTGCATACTTGCCAATACCGAGTACAGATATGAGTACTTAATAATGCCATTACACTTGTAATGGCATTACACGTTCTTCTGGCCTTCTCTATGTTACTTCTTAATCAACATTCTCAAAGCAAACATTTCATCTGTGATGCTCATTCATAGCATGAAACCATACTGCTGTTCGCTAATCATCACCTCTCCTCTTAACCTAGCTTCTATTACTCTTTCCCGTATCTTTATGCTTTGGCTGATCAACTTTATACCTCTGTAGTTGCTACAGTTCTGCACATCGCCCTTGTTCTTGAATATTGGTACCACTATGCTTCTTCTCCGCTCCTCAGGCATCCTCTCACTTTCCAAGATTGTGTTAAACAATCTAGTTAAAAACTCCACTGCCATCTCTCCTAAACATCTCCATGCCCCCACAGATATGTCATCAGGACCAACTGCCTTTCCAATCTTCATCCTCTTCATAGCTGCCCTCACTTCCTCCTTGCTAATCCACAGCACTTCCTGATTCAGTAGCCCCACATCATCCAACCTTCTCTCTCTCTCATTTTCTTCATTCATCAGCCCCTCAAAGTATTCCTTCCACCTTCTCAGCACACTCTCCTTTCTTGTCAGCACATTTCCATCTCTATCCTTGATCACCCTAACCTGCTGCACATCCGTCCCAGCTCGGTCCCTCTGTTTAGCCAATCGGTACAATTTCTTTTCTCCTTCCTTAGTGTCTAACCTGTCATACAACTACTCCTTTTCCTTTTCCTTTGCCACCTCTCTCTTCGCTTTACGCAGCATCTCCTTGTACTCCTGTCTACTTTCTTCATCTCTCCGACTATCCCACTTCTTCTTTGCCAACCTCTTCCTCTGTATAATTTGCTGTACTTCCTCATTCCACCACCAAGTCTCCTTGTCTTCTTTCCTCTGTCCTGATGACACACCAAGTACTTTCCTAGCTGTCTCCCTCACTATTTCTGCAGTGGTTACCCAGCGGTGCGGCAACTCTTCACTACCACCCAGTGTCTGTCTTAACTCCTGCCTGAACTCCACACAACAGTCTTCCTTCTTCAACTTCCTCGATTTGATATTTGGCTCTGCCTTCACTCACTTCCTCTTCTTGGTCTCCAAAGTCATCCTACAGACCATCATCCGATGCTGCCTAGCTACGTTCTCCCCGTCACCACCTTGCAGTCTCCAATCCGCTTCAGATCTCACCTTCTACATAAGATGTAGCCCACCTGTGTGCACTTTCCTCCACTCTTATACGTCACCCTGTGTTCCTCCCTCTTCTTGAAATATGTATTCACCACAGCCATTTCCATCCTTTTCACAAAATCCACCACCATCTGTCTGTCTACATTTTTTCTCCTTGACACCATACCTCCTCATCACCTCTGTTCCCTTCACCAACATGTCCATTGAAGTCTGCTACAATCACCACTCTCTCCTCCTTGGGTCCCCTCTCCACCACGTCATCTAACTCAATCCAGAATTCTTCTTTCTCTTCCATCTCACACCCAACTTGTGGGGCATATGCGCTGATAACATTCGGCAATACACCTTCGATTTCCAGCTTCATACTCATCACTCTGTCCGACACTCTCTTCACCTCCAGCACACTCTTGACATACTCTTCCTTCAGAATGACCCCTACCCCATTTCTCCTCCCATTCGCACCATGGCAGAAGAGTTTGAACCCACCTCTGATACTCCTGGCCTTACTCCCCTTCGGCCTGGTCTCTTGCACTCACGGTACGGCTACCTTTCTTCTTTCCATCATATCAGCCAGCTCTCTCCCTCTACCAGTCATAGTGCCAACATTCAAAGTTCCTACTCGCACCTCCACACTCCTACCCTTCCTCCTCTCTCGCTGCATCTGGACATGCCTCCCCCCTCTCCTTCTCCTTTGCCCAACAGTAGCATAGTTTCCACCGGCACCCTGCTGGTTAACAGTACCGGTGGCGGTCGTTGGTAACCCGGGCCTCGACCAATCCGATATGTAAATTTTCTTTATGATCTGCATATTTGATTTGGCAAAGATTTTACGCCAGATGCCCTTCCTGACGCAACCCTCCCCATTTATCCGGGCTTGGGACCAACACTAAGGATGCACTGGCTTGTGCATCCTCAGTGGCCGGGTTCTTTAGGACAAATACGGCAGCATGACAGATTACTTTAAACTGCTGCAGGCTACTGACAGGTTAATTATATATATATATACACATTATATATATATATATATATATATATATTATATATATATGTAGGAAAAACACCTTGAATACATAGCTGTACAAGCTTGTTTCGTGCGTCGTGCACTCGTCAGCTGCTAATGTGATTCAACAAAGAAAACACACAGTTTACGTTGCCCCACGTCACGCCCCTAATTTCGGTGGACAGCAGCCAATGAGAGGAGAAAACATTTAAACTATTACAACCAATGGGGTAGGTAGTTACCATGCACAGCAACAATGATGGGGTAGAAAATATTACAACCAATGGAGTAAGAGGCTGGGGCTTGTTTTGAAAAAGCATTTAAATGATCAGGGCACTGTTGAAATAGCCTACATTTAGAATATAACAAGGAAACGTCAAATGGGGTAATTCATGTCTCTCATATAGTGGGGTGGTGTTGGGGCACAGCTGGAAGGGCGGCAGTTAAAATATAAAAAAATACAACATCTAATGAATGTCACGTGTATCATCTAATGGGGGGGGGGGGGATCTGACTCTCGTTCATATGGAGATATACTTTCAAACATTTCGGTCAGTGATCCCTGCCAGGTGGTATTCGGCCTACTGGACACACTGGTTGTTGGGTTTGTAGCCATGCAGGTGTCATACGTGGCCTTGTGATGCTTTCTTAAGTGCTGGAACAGGTTTGTAGCGTTGCCCCGTGTTGTAGCTGCTGTAGCAAGACATGTTCTGCACAATACCTGACTCTGTGCAGCATCATCTTTCCTAAATCCAAAATAGGTCCAGACAACTGACGCGCTGCTCCTCTTTGACACTATTTTGTCTCCTCTTCAGTGTTCGGTTGTGCCGAGGCCATGTTCACGAGATGGTAACGGTACTGCTAGAATCAAAGCGTAGCGTGGCAAGTTGTTTTCTTCATTTACTGCTCTCACTCGCATGTCACATGAGCGTAGGGTAGTGTGTGTGTACGTGAACCCCATATTACCTGGTGTTTCCCGCCCTCTGATTGGTTAGATTGTGGAACATAGAAAAAAAACACCTTTTTTTTTAAATCGCACCCTTTGAAATTTGAAGATTGCGTACTGTTATATTGCGATGTTGGTTTGAATTGGATTAATCGTTCAGCCTACTGCATGCAAGCGTGTGATACAGGACCAGCGAGATTTCATGTAGATTTCATTTGGGAGCTTTCTCCAGTCTGCATATCCGTTTCATATCGTACCTGAAAAAACATTTGCAGATGCACCAAGTACAACAATGAGAGATACTGATGCAAGGTTTTGGTGAGTGGGGCCTTGTTGTGGAATAATCAACCTGTTTGATTTCCAGCGCTGGCATTTATTACCTTCCACTGGTGCAACCAGTCAGACTCTAAACTGTACATATAATAAGAATAGGAGACCCACTATTTTCTACTTCTTTTTTCTTGTTCATAATTTTATATCCTTTTTGTATGTTTTAGCTGTAATGTACTTTTCTGAACATTGGTGATCTACTTCCTGGTTCAGCTGGATGGAACCAGCAGCCTGTACTTAGCATAGGTCAGGCCTAGTCAACTGGCGGCCCGCGGGCCAAATCCGGCCCGAGGATTTTTTCCCCGGCCCTTTGATCAATTTTTATGAGAACATTAAAAATTATAATGCATTTGGTGAGAAGGTGAGAGATGATCATAATATCTTAACAAGTAACTTCATTTTTTTTTCCATCTGCCAATGTATTGTAAGTTGTTTTGCATGTCTCTTTAATTGGGGCCTTTTGATCATCAGTATTGGTGATGGTGAGAAGTGATTCATTAGCTAAAATAAACGTAGCCTATATAAATGTATGAAATGGCTGCCCTATTTTGTATGTTACATAAACACATTGTTAATAAACGCTTTTGATACACAGTATTAAGGGTATTTAGATCTCATCATCACAACCTACAGAACCCACAACCTGACCAAACTGGAAGACGTGTGTACACGTGTGTTTGAATCTAGTTGTGTCTGTGTACAAATAGATGTTTGGTTCAGTGTAAATATGTGGTTCATTGAGTGTGTGTTTGTATGTATGTGAGCGTATATGATTTTCAGTGTGTATCGGTGAATGTGTGTATGTTTGTGTACTTATTTATGTCTGTATGTGTGTGCATGTGTGTTAACATGTACACTGGTTTGGTGTGAGTCTGCATTCAAAGCTGTTAATCTTTCGCGTGTGTTATCTGTTTACATGTGTGAGATGGTTGCTTGTGTGTGAGTGTGTGTCTGTGCATACACTTTTGGCTGTGAGTGTGTATTTGGGTTTGAATGTGTGTGCATTTAAGTATGTATGTGCAATTTTGTTGCATGCATGTATGTTTTATGCACACAAGTTTTCGTGTGTGTGTGTGTGTGTGCAAGCAAGATCATCGTACCAGTGAAATGAGAAGCAGGATGTACTCAGTGTTCACAGCAATGACACCTCACCCACAACTTCTTTTTTTTTTCTCCTGGGAAAAAAGCAACATGAGCTTGATCAGCAGTGGTGTTTGGTGAGTTAAAATAAACCTGCTCACTGCTGAGAACCAGAACGCTCATTCTGACCTTTATTTCCATGAGTTGAGTCTACTGTTGCACTTAGTACAGAAACACAACTGACAACTACGAGGTTCAGCTGGTTTTTTCTGTCTGTGTCTATTTGACGATGTCCCAGCCACGGTTGTGTGGTGTTGCCTCCTGTATCTAACCCTCACTCTGACTCTACATCCAGGTATCGCCAGGTGCTCCTCATCACCTCATCAACCATCAACCAATCATCCAATTCCCATCAGCTGTGCAGTCTGCTATTTAAACCCCCACGTGTCTTCACTTCCCCGCCAGCTGGTTTAGTTTGTGTGATTTTAGTTTGTGTGTTGTAGCTACTTTGTGTTGTTGTTTTTGTCTCTGTAGCTACTTTGTGTTGATGCTTTTGTCTCTGTAGCTACTTTGTGTTGATGCTTTTGTCTCTGTAGCTACTTTGTGTTGATGCTTTTGTCTCTGTAGCTACTTTGTGTTGATGCTTTTGTCTCTGTAGCTACTTTGTGTTGATGCTTTTGTCTCTGTAGCTACTTTGTGTCGATGCTTTTGTCTCTGTAGCTACTTTGTGTTGATGCTTTTGTCTCTGCAGCTACTTTGTGTTGATGCTTTTGTCTCTGTAGCTACTTTGTGTTTGTAATGTCTGGCCCGTTTTTGGTTAAGTTTGCATTTGGACTGTTTTGAGTTGTGTTCAGCCTTCAGTTTGTTTAGTTCTTTTGGGCAAGGGGGTCAAGGTAAGATGCCTATGGGCAAACACCCCATCACGTAGCTTACCTCTGTGAGACACACTAGGTTAGGAGCGGTTGCCACCCTCTGTCTTTAGGTTTGGTGCTTTTCAGCACTGTCAAGGGGGGTTACTTTTGTTAGTAGTTTATTGTTTTGGCAACCATCCGGTTCCCTTGTCCCGTCATGGTGTTAATAAATATTTAAATTTGTATGTTTATGTCTCACTGTGTTGCATCCTCACCCCACCGTTACCCAGTGCACTAATTGTTGCACCCTCACCAGACCGAGGGACGTACCAGACAAATGAAGAAACTGAGATGTGGTCATTTTGGCTGATTTACATCCAACCACACATAGAAATAAGAGAAATAAATGGAATAAGGAAGTTCCACCCAACTAACCACAGGAGATATATCTGTCTCTGTACCGACAACCAGTTCACATACAGACCAACAGAAGACAGCAGCAAAAGAGGGACAGACAGACAGAGAGCAGAATGGCTGAGTTGAGGATGAGTGAAATATCATTATTTCTGATAATACTGTTTCCTGTAGCAGGTAAGAACACATTTTAATGTATCTTAGATAACAGCTTATGGATAAATAACAACATTCAGCAATATTGTATAAATTTCCTCTTAACATGGAAACATTATTACATAATTTATGAATTCCTCTTCATTCTATGAGGATCGTTCATTATGATATTTAAAACATGCTGAATGGTTCATATAGTGAATTCCTGAAAGTCAAGATCTGAACTGCATTATTTGCCAGTCTTCAAATATATCTTCACACCAGCTGTGTTGGTACCAGCTGTGGTGTTATGTGGATTTTATTCATTTGGATCAATAATAAATATTTTCTCCTCAGCAGTTACCGGACAAAAATATCTCTACATCTACAGGAGAGATGGAGATGATGAGGTCACTCTGCCATGTACCAGTGTGAGACCAGGACCAGAAAACTGTTTCAGTACTATGTGGCTCTTCAATAACAAAGATGAGACACAAGTATTGGTTTCTGGTGGTCAAGTTAGAAGGAAGGACTTCACCAACTCCAGAGCAGACAGACTGAGTATTACACCAAACTGTTCTCTGCTTATAAAGAAGGTGACAGGCGAGGACGCTGGTCGATACATCTGCCGACAACCCCCATACCAACCAAATGATGATTCTTACGTTCATCTTTCAGTTGTAAGCAGTGAGTATTTCCATTGTATCCTCTTCATCTTAATCCACATTCTTATAACTATTCAGAGCTGCTGCAGGACAGGTGGCAGTAATGACCACGGCAGTAATGTCTTAATGATGTTATAACTTTGTACCATGTGGCTGTCTTCCTCTACACACATCACCATCTTCTCCAGTGACTGGTCAGAAGACCGCTGACCACCTGATGCTCTCCTGCTCTGTGTTGATATATGAGCCGTCTATAAAGGTGGAGTGGGTGGAGGAGAAAGATAGTCAGACGAGCTGTGTTTCCAAGGAAAAGACAGTGTATTTCTGTAACTCCACTATGATGCTTTCAACCACCCAGAAGAAGGAGACATTCAGCTGTCAACTGACTGCTTCTAACAACAGACTGATGACATTTGACTTCATCTTTCAAATCAGTGGTAAAGTATGATTTTGAGGTGTTCAAATGATGTCTTTTCACTTGGTCTGGTAAACGGGACAGTGTGACCTCTTTAGAGACGCCCCTGTTCATTGGGTATCATTGCTTCCTCTGTCCAGAAAACAAAGAGAAAGCAGAAGACTATGAAAAAGAGACACGAGGCTCTGCCAACACAACTAACATTACAATTACACCAAGTAAGGACTTTACATCCCTTTACTAACTTGTCTCTCTCTCTCTCTCTCTCTCTCTCTCTCTGAGTGGATGGGGTGAGGGACTTCCCAACTTTTTGCCATCTTTATCTTTCATTGTAAATATTGTAAATAGTGTGTATTGGAGGGTTTGCTTGTTTGGTGTGTGTGTATTTAGGCAGATTTTAGGGGGGTTGTGTGTGTTTGTAGTCGTGCTGGTCACCGGCATGGATGTGTCCAAACTGAGCAGGAAGCACGGCATTAAGCTCGTGCCGGCCTTCCCTTGTTCAGTGCAGCACTGCTCTCTGGCAGTGGGGCAGGTTGTGGGTTATAGCAACATTAAGTCCGCTGCTCGGGGGAACAATGCGGTGGTCATATTTGTGGACAGCGTTGAAAAGGGGAACGTGGTGGTGGAGAACGGGATTGTGGTGAACTATACGTTCACATCTGTTCTGCCTCTCACCACACCGGTGAAAAAAGCGACTTTATCAGATGTTCCTGCGTTCATTAGAGATGAAGTGTTGACACGGGAGTTATCTCGACACGGAAAAATAGTCTCCCAAGTAAGGAAAGTCTTCTCAGGCTGGAAGTCTCCTCATTTAAAACATGTGGTGTCACACAGAAGGCAGCTACACATGATCCTGGACAACGGGAGGAGCTGAACTTAACCTTCAAATTGAGAGTGGAGGACTTTGATTATGTTAATTTTGTAACAGCCGACAATATGAGACGTTACAGTTGTGGTAGAGAGGGACATCTCATCAGAACATGTCCAGAGAAAAACTACATCAGGACAGAATGGTTCTAACAAGGCACCTGCTGGAAGAGGGGAACCTGGGCAACAGAACCAGACTGAGACGGGGACAATGAGACGAGACAGCCAGGAAAGTGTGGAGGGACAGGAGGAGAAAGGCAAAGTACAGCAAGACAGTCAGGTGGGTGAGGGGGGACAGGAGGAGACAGGTGAAGTACAGCAAGACAGTCAGGTGGGTGAGGAGGGACAGGAGGAGACAGGTGAAGTACAGCAAGACAGTCAGGTGGGTGAGGGGGGACAGGAGGAGGCAGGTGAAGTACAGCAAGACAGTCAGGTGGGTGAGGGGGGACAGGAGGAGACAGGTGAAGTACAGCAAGACAGTCAGGTGGGTGAGGGGGGACAGGAGGAGACAGGTGAAGTACAGCAAGACAGTCAGGTGGGTGAGGGGGAACAGGAGGAGACAGGTGAAGTACAGCAAGACAGTCAGGTGGGTGAGGGGGGGACAGGAGGAGACAGGTGAAGTACAGCAAGACAGTCAGGTGGGTGAGGGGGGACAGGAGGAGACAGGTGAAGTACAGCAAGACAGTCAGGTGGGTGAGGGGGGACAGGAGGAGACAGGTGAAGTACAGCAAGACAGTCAGGTGGGTGAGGGGGGACAGGAGGAGACAGGTGAAGTACAGCAAGACAGTCAGGTGGATGAGGGGGGACAGGAGGAGAAAGGTGAAGTACAGCAAGACGGTCAGGTGGGTGAGGGGGGACAGGAGGAGACAGGTGAAGTACAGCAAGACAGTCAGGTGGATGAGGGGGGACAATTGTTTTATTGTCAATGAAAGTTTTTTTTGATTATTCGGTGCTCTTCTGTTATGGGTACTGACAAGATCATTAACTAAAAATGACTTATTAGTTAGCGACCTGATGTTTAATAAAGCCATTTTTATTGTCCGAGGTGCATGGCTCTGTGGGGGACTGATAATTGAAGCCTGAACTGGTAATAAATTGTTTAGATCCCTGTATGTTACGGGGAGAGGTGTGGTATTGTATGAGGAAGTCGGGAGTTGCAGAGAAGGATGTAGGAGTGGTGCAGGATATGTATGAGGGGAGTGTGACAGTGGTGAGGTGTGTGGTTGGAGAGACAGATGGGTTCAAGGTGGAGGTGGGATTACATCAAGGATCGGTTCTGAGCTCTTGTTTGCAGTGGTGATGGACAGGTTGACGGACGAGATCAGGCAGGAGTCTCCGTGGACTACGATGTTTGCGGATGACATTGTGGTCTGTAGCGAGAGTAGGGTGCAGGTTGAGGAGAGCCTGGAGAGGTGGAGGTATGCACTGGAGAGAAGAGGAATGAAAGTCAGTAAGAGCAAGACAGAATACATATATGTGAATGAGAGGGAGGACAGTGGAATGGTGAGGAAGCAAGGAGTGGACATGAGACAAGACACATGACAGTTGACATGAGTAAACTCATGTCTAAGACAACATTTGCATAGCACCGACACTGAGTGCATGTCCAGGCATGCTTGGACTGACCACAACAGCTTGCTTTGTGGGCGATATACCAGTAGACTTAAAATATGACGGGAAATCACAAAAACTGGTTATATCTACAAAACGGTACGTGATAGCAATATTTTAAGGTGGTTTTCGTGATCAGCAGCCCACAATCCATAAAATACACCCAGAAGTTTTCAGGAAGCAAAATCTTTGTGGTCCAGTGTCAGCCATGGATGGAGACATTTTGTGAGAACCAACCTGTTACAGACATGGTGTCTGTCCAATGAGACAAATGAAATTTCTGCTGCAATGCAAAAGTTTCACTTGTATTGCAGACACCAGATTTGAAAAGGTTTTCAGATGATCTTTTATTCTTTCATTCTTTTCTCTGGTGGCACAATATTTCACTTGAGTCTCCTCTTTCATTCTTTCATTCAGGAAATCCAACACCAACAAAAATGACATCAGCCACTACAGCAGTGACCAACGGTTCAAAAGGTATCTCATTCTTTCATCCTTTCTTTCTGTCTTCACTCATTTTCCACTCACTACCTATTAGATCAACTCAAACGTTTCAGCAGATGCACTTTAAGATGGGACACACACACACACACACACACACACACACAATATATGAAAACAGGATGAAGAGGCTACAACTTAACCAAGACCTTAAATTCCTTGATCTAAATAAAACATAATCCATTGTAGATCAGTTTAAAATGCATACAAACCTAGGGGCATCCGGGTAGCGTAGTGGTCTATTCCATTGCCTACCAACATGGGGATCGCCGGATCAAATCCCCGTGTTAACTCCAGCCTGGTTGGGCGTCCCTACAGACACGGTTGGTTGTTTCTGCCGGAGGGAAGCTGGATGTGAGTATGTGTCCTGGTCGCTGCACCAGTGCCGCCTCTGGTTGGTCGGGCCACCTGAACGGGGGGGAGGGGGAACTGGGGGGAATAGTGTGATCCTCTCATGCACTACGTCCCCCTGGCGAAACTCCTCACTGTCAGGTGAAAATAAGCGGCTGGTGACTCCACATGTATCGGAGGAGGCATATGGTAGTCTGCAGCCCTCCCTGGATCAGCAGAGGGGGTGGAGCAGCAACCGAGATGGCTTGTAAGAGTGGGGTAATTAGCCAGATACAATTGACAATTGGGGAGAAAAGGGGGAAATGCATACAAACCAATATAAAAATGGTTATGAAAAGACATTTTATTGTCTTCTAAATACTACTATTAAAAAAATCTGAGAAACAGAAACACAATGTGCAGTTGCATTCAGCAACAACTATGTTCACAGTTTTAGCTCTAACAGAGCAGAAGTTTCTGTAGTAATGCACTCTTTTGTGCAAACTCTACTACTACAGCTCGTTTAGTACAGTCCCATGATGACTGCATCGTCCAGCAGGGGGCAGTGATGTCCTACAGGTAGATCAACACCAGTGTCTAGAAGGACGTCATGACCACAGATGTTAGGGTGATGAGACTGTATTCTGTCAGTCCAGTGATGGAGGATTTCTTGGGCATCAGGGTGATGGAGGAGAGTTTGAAGCAGGAGGGGACTTCACACTAGAGTCCTGCACGGGTCTGTTTTTTGAGACCCCCCGCAACGTGCAACGCCGTACCCGCCCTGCAACCCGCACATATAAACCATTACTTCCGCCTCCCGACCCGAAACATGTAGGCCTAATAATAACCATGTAATCAATTAATCACTAAACCTACATGTATTTAGGATCGGTTTTCAGTGTTTTCCAATAACGTTGACAATTCCTGTATAATTCGGGTGCTTTAATTAAACACACATCACACCTGAGATAAACACTAACATACTATTAGAGGAGAGCTGTTGCGAGATGCGCCATGTCGTGTCGCAGTGCTATGACGCAGGACGCGCTCGTGTGAGCTTGAATATGCGCAGACAGATTTTACAGCTAGTTTAGCGACCCTCTCTTCGTCTCCCCTTCTGGGTGCCTTTAGGTCAGCGTCCCTTGGGAAGTCGTGGTTAATTGTTGTTGCACCGCGGGGAACATTGGCACGGCAGCTTTCAATGTGCTTCTTCAGTGACGGCGTACCAAGTTCGCGGCTATCGTAAACCAACACTTTCCGGCACTTCTTACAAGCAGCGAACCCGTTGGCTTGGTTATTTTCCCCATCTATGAGTGGGCCAAAAGCCCCCCAGACACCGGACTTCGCTCTTGGAGAAGAACTGTCGGCAAGCTGATCTTCTCCACTAGCTGCTTTTGCCTTCAGCTCAGCAGCCATTTTTATTTCGAGCGTGCCGCAGCAGCTTAAACGCTTCCGGGTTAATGGCCGCCGACACCCGGATATGATTGCTGAGGTGAGAGGTTAAAAAAACAAAACACATAGTAAATACTATTTTTAAATGTTATTACTCCACGCCCGTGACCCGCCCGCACGTTCCTTTGTTTTACCCGCACCCGCAAATAAAAAACAAGACAAAATATCACCGCTAATGACGTTTTTGCGGGTCACCCGACCCAATGCAGGACTCTTACTTCACACGGCTCCAGTGATCTGTTGCAGATCAGTGTGAAGATGGGGCCAGCTGGTCAGCACAGGCTTTAAGGCAGGAGGGTGATACACGCCATCTGGGCCTGGTGCCTCCCTGATCCTCTGTCTCTGGAAGAGCTGACCCACATCCTCTTCACAGACCGTCAGTACCAGTGGGGAGTCAGGGGGGAGAGGAGGGTTGGTGGCAGGGGGTGCAGTTGGTTGTGTAATGTCTGAGTTGGAGCGTGGGAGGGGTGTGAAAGTGATCAAACCTGCAGTAAAACACGTTCAAGTCGTCAGCTAGTTGAAGGTTCTCTACAGTGTGTGTGTGTGGGGGGGGGTTCCTGTAGTTTGTGGTGTCCTCCTGCAGGCGTCTCCACACAGACGCAGGATCAAATTTAAATAATTCATCATGATTATTATGATCATCATGATGACCATTAGGCAGTTTTGGTGCCCCTCCGGCACTTGGTGCCCTACGCATAGCGCGTGATGTGTGTGTACATAACGGTGGCGATGCGGGTGATTCAGTTTGAAATTTAAATGCATATTAAAAAGTTATTTCCTGATTGCAAGCCCCATTTAGAAAAGAGATATTTGCAGTTATCATTTGGAAATGTGTATTTGTTTGGTCATGATTTGGTACCCTGACAGTCAAGTTACAGCGTGAAAGGTACAATTGGCCTTCAGTTCACACGGCGGCTGTCTGCCCCACCTCTGCAGTTGTTTGGGTCAAGTTTTGTGAATGTTGTTTGCTTTATTACTTGCAAATGAGAAAACCAGCCAGTGTCGCATTGCTTTTACTTCCTTTGGAGGCTTTCAGTTGTCACCATTTCTTAACAAATCCCCAAAGTGCAGCTGTGTTTGTCATTCCACCCTCACAAGCCTGATGAAGTGCTGGTTCTTCATGATTGTGTGATGGTCATTCAGGACTGGATGGCAAACCATTTTTACAGCTAAATACTGACAAGACAGGAGTCCTTTTTATCACCCCAGACAGTGTGATTCTGAAGGTGAGGCTTGGTTTGCATTCTCTTTCCTCTTCTGTCCGCTCCAAAACCAAGGGAGGTTGAGCGTTACACCACGTAGCCATGGCAACACATGATGCCAGTATGAATTGTACCTTCCAGTTTCATATTCAGTTTGACGTTTTGGCAATAGCAAACACACAATACAACCAGCGTGTCAGACAAACAGCAGCAGAAAAGACCAGACAATACAGTGCAACGTCATTTTGCTCATGAGTACAAATTCTATTCTGTAGCTCGTTACAAGGATACACAACCAGAATATCTTTACTGGGTTTGTAGTGGATTTTAGCTGCACAGCCCACAAGAAGAAGCTCCAGAAATATTTTACCTGATTTAGTTTTGCAGTCATGTGATGTGTTTTTGCTCTTTTTTCCTCCACAGATTCTTCTGTCCAGACTATCATCTTAGTGACTGTGGGTTTGGCCCTTTTCTTCTTAATTGTAACTGCAGTCATCGTGTACAAGTGGAGAGCTAAAGGTAATGATATTTACAGGTGAACATTTGATAGTCATGAGAAAGACGTAATTTCAGGATCTAAACTCCTCTCACTTGTTTTATTTTTTCCAGGGAATCAAACGGCACGTGATGGAGATAATGTGAGTTTTACTATTACAAATTCAACATAACCAAGGCTGTAAAATGCTGTAGCAAAATGGTGTATTGTGGTTTTTATTTGTTTTGTTTTGTAACTCGCTGTGTTGAAAGGTTAGCATGATATTTCCTGTTCAGACCAACTGATGTGATAATGTTTGTTCCTATAATACTGCAAGATGCTTCAGAAGAAGTCAGAGAGCATATGCTGTTTTATATCTTTACTATAACTCTGTGTGCGTCTCACAGAGAGAGTTTGAGTTTTAAAGAACCTTTATTTAACATATGCTCACTATCCCAGTGTCACCAGCAAAATCTACTGGAAAAAAAATGAATGCACAGACAAGTAAATCATAGAAAACGAATAATACTCGAATAAAATGAGTAATAATAAAAGATCATAACTAAACATTACTCTTGAACTAAATAAATAAATAGACAGGTAAAAAATAATCTACTATTACTACTACTTTCCGCCACAGTGGATCATCCGTTTCCATCTCTTCCTGTCCTCTGCATCTTCCTCTGTCACACCAGCCACCTGCATGTCCTCCCTCACCACATCCATAAACCTCCTCTTTGGCCTTCCTCTTTTCCTCTTCTCTGGCAGCTCCATATTCAGCATCCTTCTCCCAATATACCCAGCATCTCTCCTCCACATGTCCAAACCAGCTCAATCTTGCTTCTATTGTTTTATTTCCAAACCATCCAACCTGAGCTGTCCCTCTAATATACTCCTTCCTAATCCTGTCCTTCATCACTCCCAATGAAAATCTTATCATCTTCAACTCTGCCACCTCCAGCTCCACCTCCTGTCTTTTCATCAGTGCCACTGTCTCCAGACCATATTATATTACATTACATTACAGTCATTTAGCCGACGCTTTTATCCAAAGTGACTTACAGTAAGTGCATCATTTAACGTAGGAAATCAGGAGAACTACTAGTCATCAGAGGTCATAAGTGCATCTTCTCTCTAAACAAGCATCTAAGAGCAAAACCAGTGCTAAAGTAAAAGCGCAAGAAAGAGATTTTTTTTTTTTAAATTAATGAATACAATAAGTGCTAAGAGCAAGTAACAGGGTAGTAGTTTTTGAAGAGGTGAGTTTTCAACCTGCGCCGAAAGATGGGCAGCGACTCGGCTGTCCTGACATCAGTGGGGAGTTCATCCCACCACTGTGGGGCCAGGACAGAAAAGAGCCGTGACCGGGTCGATCGGCAGCAGGGGCCTCTGAGCGACGGGGCAACCAGGCGTCCTGAGGCAGCAGAGCGAAGTGGTCAGGCGGGGGTGTAGGGCTTGACTATGGCCTGGAGATAGGAAGGAGTTCTTCCTTTCTCTGCCCTGTAGGCTAGCACCAGAGTCTCAAACTGGATGTGAGCAGCTCCTGGGAGCCAGTGTAGGAACATGAGAAGGGGAGTTGTGTGGGTGAACTTAGAGTGGTTGAACACCAGACGAGCTGCAGCTTTCTGAACAAGCTCCAGAGGTCTGATGGCCGACGCCGGGGCGCCAGCAAGGAGGGAGTTGCTGTAGTCCAGCCAGGAGATGACCAGAGCCTGGATGAGCACCTGTGCCGTCTCGTCGGTGAGGAATGGGCGAATCCTCCTGATGTTATAGAGGAGAAATCTGCAGGAGCGAGCAACTGATGCAATGTTTGCAGCAAACGACAGTTGGTCGTCCAGAATCACACCCACATTCCTCGCAGTCCGAGTTGGCGTCACCACGGTGTTGTCGATGATGATGGCCAGGTCTCGGTGCGGGCAACCTTTCCCCGAGAGGAACATCAGCTCTGTCTTGTCCAAATTGAGCCTCAGGTGGTGTGTCGCCATCCACTCTGAGATGCCAATCAAGCACGCAGCAATGCGTGTCTCTACTTGTGTGTCAGAGGGAGGATAGGACAAGATCAGCTGGGTGTCATCGGCATAACAATGGTAAGAGAAGTAGAGGGAGAGCGGGGGTGTCTACGGGTGGAAACCATGTGGGTAGGGGGAGGGGCTGAGGGGGGAGAAGAGAGGGAGAGAGAGTAGGACATGAACTAGTGGTCAGAGAGCTGGAGGGGAGTAACGGAGAGATTGGAAATAGGACAGTGTCTAGTAAAGATAAGGTCCAGCTGGTTGCCAGCCTTGTGGGTAGGTGGAGAGGGTGAGAGGTGAAGGTCAAAGGAGGAGAGGAAAGAGAGAAGAGGATCTAGCTTGCCAGTGTGGATGTTGAAGTCACCGAGAAGGATAATTGCAGAGTCGTAATCAGGGAAGTCTTGGCTTGAAAAAGTCACGCTTGCCTTTGTTCAATCTAGCCGTCGTTCAGCCTAGACCTGTTTTCCCTCGGCTTGTTTGCCTGACGCTTCCAAGTAGCAGCAGTGATTTAGAGAACACTGATTGCTAATTGTCTGCCAGGAGTGCAGGTCACACCCTGGCCACTTAACACCCAATTGGCCAAAAAGCTAAAATGAAAGTAGGCCTATTGCCCAGAAACTGGTCACTTATGTAAAACTCTATCAAACCTCAGAAAAAACTATTAAAGCTGCACACAGCAAGTTACCAAGGAATATATTTATAAGCTAAAAGGATAACTTAAGTTGAAACAGCTAGGCAACAAGAAATATTTAAGGACACACTAGGTGAAAAACAGCTACAGCTAGAATAAGATCCCACTAGTTCCCACTAGGAACCAGCAGCAGATCTATAGAGAAAAGGACTAATTCTCAAGCAGCTGGAATAAGACTAACAGCAACTTCTTAAGCAAGAAAGACCGCACAACATAGCTGGTCTCACAACCATCTTGTAAACCTTCCCTTTAACTCTTGCTGGTACCCTTCTGTCGCAAATCACTCCTGACACTCTTCTCCACCCACTCCACCCTGCCTGCACTCTCTTCTTCACCTCTCTCCTGCACTCCCCGTTACTTTGGACAGTTGACCCAAAGTATTTAAACCCATACACCTTCATCACCTCTACTCCTTGCATCCTCACCATTCCACTGTCCTCCCTCTCGTTCACGCATGTGTGTTCCGTCCTGCTCCTACTGACTTTCATTCCTCTTCTCTCCAGTGCATACCTCCACCTCTCCAGGCTCTCCTCAACCTGCACCCTACTCTCACTACAGATTACAATCACAAAAGGATAGCGACTGTAGCTGCTAGTTTGAAAATGACCGTGGTAGCTCTTGGTAGCTTGCATCAATCCTGGCAAGTTGGGTGATGGTCGACCTTTCTGGATTATTTCTAGTTTTTCCTGAAAAGGCAGTCTGGAGAGTGGAGTCTATCTAGCTTATATTTATAAAGCAAGAGTGTATGTTTGTAGGTTTGCTTAAAACTCCAGAAATACTCATTGTAGAACAAAAAGATGGGTATCTTTAGAATCAGCACTTTCCAAGGGTTGCACAGTTGGAACAATATTTCAAAAACCAAGTAAAAAATGGGATTTATTTGCGAAATTGAGTTTTATTTTGTGGTGATTTGCGGCGGCGGATTTGTGGCGATTAATACAGACATTGGCAAAGAAGCTAGATGAATGGATTGAAAATTATGACATTAGATCATTTTCGTTAATAACATTAGTTTATTCGACATTCGTTTATCACGTGTCATATCATAAATTATCCTATATTTCATCATCGATTCTATCATAAAGATCAGATCCTGTTGGTGGTTTTGGTGAGAACATTTTCCCCGGGCAACGCCGGGTACCTCTGCTAGTTTCTATTAATTCAGCCACAGGGTCTTCTTCTTCTTCACTAACTCCCGCCATCTCGCTGCTCTCTAAATCCTTCGTTGTCGTTCTGTCGTCTCTTCTCCCCCTTGCTCACCCACTCACTACCTCTGCTGGTCGCTTATCAAATTCCCGAATACCCGGAAGACGTCAGGATATTGTCCCGTCCACAACTCAACAAAATATGATTGGCTAAGACAACTGTCAAAATCAAATTCACGCCCACATTGACTTGAATTACACAGGCATTCTGTTACAGCTACCGAAGGTCCTGGCGCACGGGGGAGCCGCTGATTCACCCAGATACCATCGGAAGGAAAATTGTGATTGGTCCATTTCCCGTTCCATCATATTAACCCGCTGTTTGCCAAGACATATTAGTCCAAGTTTATAACGATGATCTAGAAATTATTACTATTATTTCAGTGAATGAAACTAATTAAAAATATTTATTTGGAGTACACACATTTTTTTTCAATATCTTTTTCTTGGGTATTCACTGAATACCTTGAAGGTCCAGAGGTTTCCCCTCTGAACCCCACACACAACCCCCTAAAACCTCCCTATATACACACCAAACCAGTAATCCTACAATACACACTATTTACAATACTTAGAAGGAAAAATAAAGATAGAAATCGCTCACAACCACTCTCACATGTCTGCTCAGCACACTCACTCGCTCTTCCGCTCAGGGAGAGAGAGAGAGAGAGAGAGAGAGAGAGAGAGAGATACTGACTAACTGTATCTGGACAGGGTCTCACCTTGTTCAGTGATGGTAAGCCCAGAGAGAAGCAGCCCGGTCCTGCAGCCAGTTAGGATGACGTTAGGTCATTTACACTTTCTACAGAATAGAATAGAATAGAATAGAAGGTCTAAATGTATGAAATAATGTGAGGTGTGGTTGTGTTTTATTCTGACGCAGGGGAAAATATTATTATTATTATTATTATTGTTCATTACAAAGCTGTGTGCTGCTGACCAACATTATGTTGAACATGTTTCCTAACCTGTGCAGGCTGATCCCAGTGATGGTCTCACCTATGCCTCCATCATCCGCTCTGAGGAGAAGAAGCAGAGCAGGGCTGAAGGACAGGTAAGCCGTCTGATATGGATTCTCTATAGAGGAGACACAGGGAAGAGTGCCAGACAGTATTTAGTCCCAGGTTAGTGGGACACACTATCACCTCCAGACATGATGGCCACAACTTTTATACTATCTGAGCATTTGTTCCTGGTGTTTAGCTGTTCACCGTTGTCAGGTAAAACCCATGAAGGTCATTCATTTGTAAATGATGACAAAGACATTCAACCAAGAGGGACATTTTGTGTTGTGTTGTGTGTGCTTGTGTCATTTCATGGGCTGTTGTGTTTGAGTGATGTGTAATTTGGTGTTGTGTCACCTCGTGTGGTGTGTCGCCACCTGGCGACACATCCTGTCCTACAGGATGTGGGTGGTGGTGATGGTGAAGTGACGGATCACACTGTGAGAACTCCTCCTTCCTCTGCCGCGGTCTCTGCTGAGCCCAGTGTCCTCTACGCCACTGTCAACACACACACACAACATGGAAAAAACTAATGGTACAGTTCCTGCAGCAAAGTGAGGGCTAGCTGAGGGTTTACAGCGCCCCCCATCAGGCTTTTAATGCAACAGTCTCCTTGGCGAGACCTCTCACCATTGATTCTCATGGCAATGATTAGATAAATAAATACCATGTAACAAACAAATGAATAAAGAAAGAAAAGTGAAATGGCCTACAGGATTTCACAAAGTTGAGTACAGCCGCACATCTCCTAAAGTAACACAACGTGTTTGAACACAGTCTCTGTTAATGTACATAGGACGAACAAGAGTCCAAAGTTTTTGTTTCTGAAAATGTTTTCCTTTTTCACCACAATTGTACCTGTCCAGTTACCCCACTCTTCCGAGCCGGCCCGGTTGCTGCACCACCTCCTCCTCTGCTGGTCCGGGGAGGGCTGCAGACTACCACGTGTGTCCTCCGACACATGTGGAGTCGCCAGCCGCTTCTTTTCACCTGACAGTGAGGAGTTTCACCAGGGGGACGTAGTGCGTGGGTCCGTGGGAGGATCACGCTATTCCCCCCAGTTCCCCCTCCCCCCGAACAGGCGTCCCGACCGACCAGAGGAGGCACTAGTGCAACAACCAGCACACATACCCACACCCAGCTTCCCACCTGCTGTCTGTTGGGGGCGCCCGACCAAGCCGGAGGTAACACAGGGAATCGAACCGGCGATCCCTGTGTTGGTAGGCAATGGAATAGACCGCTACGCTACGCTACCCGGACGCCTCAAGAGTCTAAAGTTTTAATCCGTGTGATGATGACAGCTATAGTAAAGGCTTTCAGTTAGTCCACTACCAGCCAGCAGTAACAGACCACAGGGCTTACACACCATATAGCAGAAGTAGGACTGATGTAGCAAGAATACACAGCAGTATACCACCATCACATTCCCAGCTGAAGACCTCGGATTACAATTCAGAAGTCGTGCGTGTGTGTGTGTGTATTCGGCGGTGTGTTGTTGTCAAATCTGACCATTTGAGCCACCGTAGTACCCCCCCCAGAGCAAATATGGTGTTGAGGCTTTGCTCAAGGGCCCTTGTGGGGCAATAATGGTGAACAACACCATTGATCTGATATTACACGCCATGCAGTCATCACATCTCCGATAGCTTCATGCTCCTGACGATGCTTCTGTCCACATTCCCAACTTGTCAGTGGTTGGTCAGCCTCTCCACATCTGGTCTGTGGTCTGTAATCCACATTTGTGACTGGCAAAGATGAGAGAAGCTTAACATGTGTCCCTTTCTTGTTCTACCTGATCAACTGAGAGTTTTGACCAATCAGTCTCATTCATCAGATGTGCTGATTAAATAATCCCTGATTTGTTTTCTACACATTTGTTGCGGTACATCCAATTTTGCATCTCTCCTGGTTTTCTGTGTTTTGTCAAGCTACACTGGCTTGTGCATGGTACATTGTTATGAAGACAGCTTGCATTAGTAATGCTTATTCAAAAGCCATAAGCTCTTTGGTAACCTCAGTATGACAGTGTGTAAAAATGTGAAATCCTCCTACCTGATCGCATCAGTGCTCTGCCATTCTTCACACTGTAGGTGTTGTGTAAAAAAAGAGATGTGGTTTGATGTCCTTCTCACAGTGTTAATTTGCATAAGTATATGTGTAAATACTGCTTCACATGCAGCCCAGTTGTGAGACCCCCTCAGTTTTCATGAGGTCATTAAGTTTTACTGTCACATTTATTAAAAACTGACAGTATGACACCAAATTATGACCGTTCACCAACAAAGACTGTTTTCATATGCAATGGAAAACATAGTTAAGTCTATCATTTGTTACTTGCTGATTTTAGTTTATTGGTTAAATATCATAATTGTAATCCAATCAAACAAACAAAAGCTTAATTTCAAATCGGTTATTTTTGTTTTCACTTTTACCACTGATTATTTACGATAGATGAGGGAATAAAATTGACAATTCAACATGTTTGTAGTTTTACATGTTATTTTACGCTATATAATTATTCTTTTAATGAGTACTTGCTGAATGCATTGTTAAAGAAGTCTTTGGGACAGTGTTTTATTTGTCCACAAGAGGGCAGAGTGACGCAAAAAGAGGCACAGCCATAAAAGGAGATCCACCAAATATAAAACTGTAACGTACACTACCGTTCAAAAGTTTGGGATCACCCAAACAATTTTGTGTTTTCCATGAAAAGTCACACTTATTCACCACCATATGTTGTGAAATGAATAGAAAATAGAGTCAAGACATTGACAAGGTTAGAAATAATGATTTGTATTTGAAATAAGATTTTTTTTACATCAAACTTTGCTTTCGTCAAATAATCCTCCATTTGCAGCAATTACAGCATTGCAGACCTTTGGCATTCTAGCTGTTAATTTGTTGAGGTAATCCGGAGAAATTGCACCCCACGCTTCCAGAAGCAGCTCCCACAAGTTGGATTGGTTGGATGGGCACTTCTTGCGTACCATACGGTCAAGCTGCTCCCACAACAGCTCAATGGGGTTCAGATCTGGTGACTGCGCTGGCCACTCCATTACTGATAGAATACCAGCTGCCTGCTTCTGCTCTAAATAGTTCTTGCACAATTTGGAGGTGTGTTTAGGGTCATTGTCCTGTTGTAGGATGAAATTGGCTCCATCAAGCGCTGTCCACTGGGTATGGCATGGCGTTGCAAAATGGAGTGATAGCCTTCCTTATTCAGAATCCCTTTTACCCTGTACAAATCTCCCACCTTACCAGCACCAAAGCAACCCCAGACCATCACATTACCTCCACCATGCTTAACAGATGGCGTCAGGCATTCTTCCAGCATCTTTTCATTTGTTCTGCGTCTCACAAACGTTCTTCTTTGTGATCCAAACACCTCAAACTTGGATTCACCGTCCACAACACTTTTTTCCAGTCTTCCTCTGTCCAATGTCTGTGTTCTTTTGCCCATCTTAATCTTTTTCTTTTATTGGTCAATCTCAGATATGGCTTTTTCTTTGCCACTCTGCCCTGAAGCCCAGAATCCCGCAGCCGCCTCTTCACTGTAGATGTTGACACTGGTGTTTTGCGGGTACTATTTAATGAAGATGCCAGTTGGGGACCTGTGAGGCGTCTGTTTCTCAAACTAGAGACTCTAATGTACTTATCCTCTTGCTCAGTTGTGCAACGCGGCCTCCCACTTCTTTTTCTACTCTGGTTAGAGCCTGTTTGTGCTGTCCTCTGAAGGGAGTAGTACACACCGGTGTAGGAAATCTTCAATTTCTTAGCAATTTCTCGCATGGAATAGCCTTCATTTCTAAGAACAAGAATAGACTGTCGAGTTTCAGATGAAAGTTCTCTTTTTCTGGCCATTTTGAGCGTTTAATTGACCCCACAAATGTGATGCTCCAGAAACTCAATCTGCTCAAAGGAAGGTCAGTTTTGTAGCTTCTGTAACGAGCTAAACTGTTTTCAGATGTGTGAACATGATTGCACAAGGGTTTTCTAATCATCAATTAGCCTTCTGAGCCAATGAGCAAACACATTGTACCATTAGAACACTGGAGTGATAGTTGCTTGAAATGGGCCTCTATACACCTATGTAGATATTGCACCAAAAACCAGACATTTGCAGCTAGAATAGTCATTTACCACATTAGCAATGTATAGAGTGTATTTCTTTAAAGTTAAGACTAGTTTAAAGTTATCTTCATTGAAAAGTACAGTGCTTTTCCTTCAAAAATATGGACATTTCAATGTGATCCCAAACTTTTGAACGGTAGTGTACATAAAGGAAGCTTATTAGTTTAATTAATGACAATTTTGAGCATCAAACAATCATGTTCAGACATGCTGTTGAGTTAAGAGATGGATGTGTTTCCTGTTTGTAGTTTATGAACAGTCATATTTTATTGTTGTTGATGTTACATGTGTAATAGTGTTTAGCTTTTTATGATTAAATAAAGTATTGTAGGTTGGCTCTAAGTGTGTGGGTGTGAAAATGTATCTGTTCCTATTAAATCAATGATTTTAATCCTCGTGGACCAACTTTCCCGAGGCTTCACTTGACGCTCACTTGATTGGCAAATGTATCAACCACGAAGACTTGACGCATGCTCAGTAACCCAGGTAAGAAACTCCGAGAAGGTTGAATCAGTTAATCTGGACACAACGTTTATTGACAGACACGTCTCATCCCTCAACTAAGTGACATAATAACCCAGGTAAGAGAGTCGGGTCATTTTTAGCGTTTTTGTTCACATGTCTCATACTATACATGCCACTCTATTCAGTCCTCTTGTCCCTTACAGGGGACAACGGTGCCTTTAAAATGACGTCACACGCGGGAGGGGGGACCTTGCGAACGTGGCTGGGACGCTACAAAATGGCTGCCATCTCAGTAACAGCGTTTTGTGGAAAAAAGGTAGGCATGGTATTCATAAATAAAACATTTTTAATGTTATATTTTGATTGTTTCGAGTACGTAAACGTCTCAGGAATATCTGAGTGAGTTTTCAGAGCTGAGCTTTATTTTCGTTTGCAAACCGCCAATTTATATTTGTCCTATATTGGGCCTCGTATCAGTCGTTACTATGGGCACATTTGTTCATACACACCCATGAATTGAGACACCGATTGGCTCACACTGATGTCTTTGCAGGCCTGGGTGATTGCTCGTTGCAAGAAGTAGACAATAGATGTTAGGAGGAAGGAATTACTAATAACCATCATGCTTTGCTACTGCTCTCAGACAAACGTGGGGGCTAAAAATGCCATGGGTGTGTACGAACAGATTTGCCCATAGTAACGAGTGATACACGAGGCCCCAGTTTGTACTTAACGTTTGTTTCTCATTGTTTTCAGCAGACAGCTCTATGACGGAGGCAGAGAGGATCCTTACCAGAATCACTGAGGGAGATTCTGACATGGAGTTATCAGAGGATGAGAGTCCAGAGAGAGTATGAGACAGAAGAGGGTGAAAGCTCGGGTGAGGAGGACCCAGATGAGGTGGGCCAGAACCAACACGTGGGGTTCTGATGTTTTTATTTAGTCGGTGCAAAAATGGAAGGATAACCTACAGAGATGTGTTCCAGGAAATAGATGCCAACATTTTATTTTTTACCTAATGGAACAATTAATGAGGGAATTTTTTTAAACACATTCATTAGAACAGGGGTGGGCAGAAAGGGCCGTGTGTGGGTGCAGGTTTTTGTTCCAACCAAGCAGTTACACACCTGATCCCACTAATCAACCAGTAGAGTCTCTGCTGAGGAACTTGACTAGGAGACACAGGTGTGTAACTGCTTGGTTGGAGCAAAAACCTTCACACACACACTGGCCCTTTCTGGATTAGATTGTCCACCCCTGCATTAGAAGGATGGACGCATGAAACAAAGTGTAAAAGTGTTCTCAAGTGAACTATCCCTTTTAACATTTCTATAACATGTTAATTGTGCTAAATGATTGATTGTGCTTTGTCTTTCTCAGTCAAAGCTGTCTACTTACATGTAGCTTTGATGGCTAAACAACAAAATGGTGAAAGGTGAGAGTTAACAGTGAGGTCTACTGTGACGTCTATAGGCCTTTACAGACCGGAGACGTGACAAATAACCGACACAAAATTTCGCATTTTCATGTCGGTTATTAGTCACATCCCCATCATCTTATTGTATTATTTTACAGTTTCGTTCTCAATTCATGAATGCATCCCGGCATCTTATTAAACCTGAAAACTAAGATGAGTCCTGACTCTTCTGCCTATAATGGATGGAGTTTGGCTGGCTGCAGTGTTCGAATTACACCGAGGCTTTCAGGGGTGCCCACCTATGTAGTGTTTTGTGTGCATGTGTTTGTGCTGGAGCTCAATATTTCAATATGATGTCATCAACACAAACAGTTCCACTATGCTCTTTGGGAGGCCCCAGTGTGTGCACATGTACATTATTGTACTGTATTGTACATTACGTCCAATTATAAGGGGATGTAATGTAGCCTACAGGCACACCACTAGGGGGTGCCAGTGACACATAGAAATGGGGCACTCCTGAACTTGTGTCACTAGGTATGCCATGGGCAGAACCAGGTATGCCGGGCACTCCCGGGCGCCAGCGTACCTCGAACCCAGGCTGGCTGTTAAATTGGTGTTGATACACACAATGAGAACAGTACAGTCAGTTACAACTAGTGAACATGGGTTTTTCAACACATTAATTACACTTCACTTTTTACAGGGGGTGGGACAAATGTTCTTCTTAGACTGTCATAAAGTCCTCGTTCCCTGACCGGGAATCGAACCCGGGCCGCGGCAGTGAGACCGCCGAATCCTAACCACTAGACCACCAGAGAGACAGCAGAAGGGGAAATACACACAAATGAAATTCGCAACAAATGGTGAGTAAATCATTGTTTTTATATTAAATGGAATTTGATTTCATGGGGGAGGGGGCATTCAACACACTGCATCAAATGCGACTCTACAAAGTAGAATTTAAGTCGACTAAATACCTCTGTCCTGCAGAGTAGACGTGTATAGACTTTACATTTATTATCCATTTATAATATTATGTTAATAGTTGTGCTTATCTAATCCCTGGTGTTTAATTATAATTACAATTATAGAATTATAATTATAATTTATGGGCATAATATATTTGAATATCCTGGGTTTGAGCTCCGGGGTAGTCCAAACTTTGGGGTTCGTCTCGAGTCGTCCACTGTGTGGAGTTTGCATGTTCTTCCCGTGTGTGCATGGGTTTCCTCCCACAGTCCAAAGACATGTAGGTCGGGTGACTCGACCCTACTAAATTGTCCCTAGTTTTGAGTGTGTGTGTGTGTGTCGGACCTGTGATGGCCCTGGTGGCCTGTCCAGGGTGCTTTCCCACCTGCTGCCCAGTGACTGCTGGGATAGGCTCCAGCATCCCGCGGCCCTGAGAGCAGGATAAGTGGTTTGGATAATGGATGGATGATATATGTGAATAACGTAGTGTGTTCTGTTTATCATCTTCAAACTGGATACTATACATACGACGTTCCCTTTGGCAACATAAAGTTTCTCTTCTCTTCCGGTCTGGTCGGACGGTACCATACGGGGGAGAAGATTTCAAATCCTCTCAGTTCAACTCTTCAAACACCCACCAAATGTGTCGCTGCATGTCATTGTTATTGCCCCCGTAGTCCACTTGGAGGCGCTGTTGTTACATCTATACATCTATACTCTGCAGGATTTAAGCGATATTTAGCCGACTTAAATTCTAATTTACAGCGTTGCGTCTGATGCAGTGTGTTAAACACCCCATCCCCCATGAAATCAGATTCCTTTTAATATAAAACACAATGCTTTAGTTGCTTTTTTGTTGCAATTACATGTGTGGGTTATCTTCCTTCTGTTACCTCCCTGGTGGTCTAGTGGTTAGGATTCGGTGTTCCCACCACCGCGGCCCCAGTTCGAACCATTGTAAAAAACGGTTCAACTTGAATGAAAGAAGAAATTTCTGTCTTATTCCCCCTTAAAAAGTGAAATCTAACTGCTGCATCGTGAAGCACAATTTCCAAGTGTGTAGTTCACAACTGGACCATGGAAGAACTGAGGAGTTTTTCAGTAATCCTGTCTGGATTTTGTACGATGTAGACAACCATGCACTTCTACCTCATTAAAATACACGTGTGTGGCACAATGTGTAATTCATTAGGTGTTTGTGAGGGTGTCACGTAGAGAGGTATGTGAAACATAGAGCGTTCCACTTACCCTGTGGACCTTTTTCAGGGACAGAGAGACATAATGTCAAAGAGAGGGAGAGAGGAAGAGATCACGCTTGGTGGAGGGCATTGATTATGAACAGAAAAACTGTGCTGAATTTCCCGTCATCCCCAGTGTGTGTACGTATACTGATATTACACTTTTACTGTGGCTTCATCACACAGCTGACACATAACTACCATCAACCTAGTCATCAACCTTTTGTGGACCTTCTCTCTTTGAAATGCAAGCATCTTCTGCGTAGGATTTTGTTTGCGAGCAGAGCGAGGAAGCTCTTCTTCTTCCATACCGTTATGAGAGGCATCTATTGCTGGTCTGGGTCTCTATTGTCTAGATATAATTTCACTGGTGGTTTCATTTCTGTTGAAGGAGTACAACTACCTTAGACCATCTTATCGGAGTGGGTTTGGCCATCAATCAGTAGCGTGGCAGGACCGATGAGGTGAAAGTCTTACTGTAGCATCCCCGGCTGAATGAGGGTCTAGAGTCTCAACTGATGTTGCATGAAGGTTTTATTTGCTAAACTTCCTCATGAGCCATACTCTTCACAAATACACCGTAAGAACTATAATGAAGAGAAAAATAGACTACTAGTACTACTACTGCTACTACTACTACTACTACTACTACTACTTTCGGTGCTCCCGTTAGGGGGCGCCACAGTGGATCATCAGTTTCCATCTCTTCCTGTCCTCTGCATCTTCCTCTGTCACACCAGCCACCCGCATGTCCTCCCTCACCACATTCCTAAACCTCCTCTTTGGTCTTCCTCTTCTCCTCTTCCCTGGCAGCTCCATATTCAGCATCCTTCTCCCAATATACCCAGCATCTCTCCTCCACACTTGTCCAAGCCATCTCAATCTTGTCTCTCTTGCTTTGTCTCCAAACCATCCAACTTGAGCTGTCCCTCTAATATACTCGTTCCTAATCCTGTCCTTCTTCATCACTCCAAATGAAAATCTTATCATCTTCAAATCTGCCACCTCCAGCCCCGCCTCCTGTATTTTCGTCAGTTTCACTGTCCAAGCCATATAACATAGCTGGTCTCACAACCGTCTTGTAAACCTTCCCTTTAACTCTTGCTGGTACCCTTCTGTCACAAATCACTCCTGACACTGTTCTCCACCCACTCCACCCTGCCTGCACTCTCTTCTTCACCTCTCTTCTGCACTCCCTGTTACTTTGGACAGTTGACCTTAAGGATGCACCGATACCACTTTTTTTCAGACCAAGTACAAGTACTTAGGTTTGCATACTTGCCAATACCGAGTACAGATATGAGTACTTAATAATGCCATTACACTTGTAATGGCATTACACGTCCTTCTGGCCTTCTCTATGTTACTTCTTAATCAACATTCTCAAAGCAAACATCGCATCTGTGATGCTCATTCATAGCATGAAACCATACTGCTGCTCGCTAATCATCACCTCTCCTCCTCTTAACCTAGCTTCTATTACTCTTTCCCATATCTTTATGCTGTGGCTGATCAACTTTATACCTCTGTTGTTGCTACAGTTCTGCACATCGCCCTTGTTCTTGAAAATTGGTACCAGTGTGCTTCTTCTCCACTCCTCAGGCATCCTCTCACTTTCCAAGATTGTGTTAAACAATCTAGTTAAAAACCCCACTGCCATCTCTCCTAAACATCTCCATGCCTCCACAGGTATGTCATCAGGACCAACTGCCTTTCCACTCTTCATCCTCTTCATAGCTGCCCTCACTTCCTTCTTGCTAATCCACAGCACTTCCTGATTCACTATCCCCACATCATCCAACCTTCTCTCTCTCTCATTTTCTTCATTCATCAGCTCCTCAAAGTACTCCTTCCACCTTCTCAGCACACTCTCCTTTCTTGTCAGCACATTTCCATCTCTATCCTTGATCACCCTAACCTGCTGCACATCCGTCCCAGCTCGGTCCCTCTGTTTAGCCAGTCGGTACAATTCCTTTTCTCCTTCCTTAGTGTCTAACCTGTCATACAACTACACCTTTTCCTTTGCCTTTGCCACCTCTCTTCGCTTTACGCAGCATCTCCTTGTACCCCTGTCTACTTTCTTCATCTCTCCGACTATCCCACTTCTTCTTTGCCAACCTCTTCCTCTGTATAATTTGCTGTACTTCCTCATTCCACCACCAAGTCTCCTTGTCTTCCTTCCTCTGTCCTGATGACACACCAAGTACCTTCCTAGCTGTCTCCCTCACTATTTCTGCAGTGGTTACCCAGCAGTACGGCAACTCTTCACTACCACCCAGTGCCTGTCTTAACTCCTCCCTGAACTCCACACAACAGTCTTCCTTCTTCAACTTCCGCCATTTGATATTCGGCTCTGCCTTCGCTCACTTCCTCTTCTTGGTCTCCAAAGTCATCCTACAGACCACCATCCGATGCTGCCTAGCTACGTTCTCCCCGTCACCACCTTGCAGTCTCCAATCCGCTTCAGATCTCACCTTCTACATAAGATGTAGCCCACCTGTGTGCACTTTCCTCCACTCTTATACGTCACCCTGTGTTCCTCCCTCTTCTTGAAATATGTATTCACCACAGCCATTTCCATCCTTTTCGCAAAATCCACCACCATCTGTCCGTCTATATATTTTCTCCTTGACACCATACCTTCCCATCACCTCCTCATCACCTCTGTTCCCTTCACCAACATGTCCATTGAAGTCTGCTACAATCACCACTCTCTCCTCCTTGGGTCCCCTGTCCACCACGTCATCTAACTCACTCCAGAATTCTTCTTTCTCTTCCATCTCACACCCAACTTGTGGGGCATATGCGCTGATAACATTCGGCAATACACCTTCGATTTCCAGCTTCATACTCATCATTCTGTCCGACACACTCTTCACCTCCAGCACACTCTTGACATACTCTTCCTTCAGAATTACCCCTACCCCATTACTCCTCCCATTCACACCATGGCAGAAGAGTTTGAACCCACCTCTGATACTCCTGGCCTTACTCCCCTTCGGCCTGGTCTCTTGCACTCACGGTATGGCTACCTTTCTTCTTACATCATGTCAGCCAGCTCTCTCCCTTTACCAGTCATAGTGCCAACATTCAAAGTTCCTACTCGCACCTCCACACTCCTACCCTTCCTCCTCTCTCGCTGCATCTGGACATGCCTCCCCCCTCTCCTTCTCCTTTGCCCAACAGTAGCATAGTTTCCACCGGCACCCTGCTGGTTAACAGTACCGGTGGCGGTCGTTGGTAACCCGGGCCTCGACCGATCCGGTATATAAATTTTCTTTATGATCTGCATATTTGATTTGGCAAAGATTTTACGCCAGATGCCCTTCCTGATGCAACCCCTCCCCATTTATCCGGGCTTGGGACCGGCACTAAGAATGCACTGGCTTGTGCATCCTCAGTGGTCGGGTTCTTTAGGACAAATACGACAGCATGACAAATAACTTTAAACTGCTGCAGGCTACTGACAGGTTAATTATGTATATATATATATGTAAGAAAAACACCTTGAATACATAGCTGTACAAGCTTGTTTCGTGCGTCGTGCACTCGTCAGCTGCTAATGTGATTCAACAAAGAAGACACACAGTTTACGTTGCCCCACGTCACGCCCCTAATTTCGGTGGACAGCAACCAATGAGAGGAGAAAACATTTAAACTATTACAACCAATGGGGTAGGTAGTTACCATGCACAGCAAGAAACAATGATGGGGTAGAAAACATTACAACCAATGGAGTAAGAGGCTGGGGCTTGTTTTGAAAAAGCATTTAAATGATCAGGGCACTGTTGAAATAGCCTACATTTAGAATATAACAAGGAAACGTCAAACGTCTTTCCTAAATCCAAAATAGGTCCAGACAACTGACGCGCTGCTCCTCTTTGACACTATTTTGTCTCGTCTTCAGTGTTCGGTTGTGCCGAGGCCATGTTCACGAGATGGTAACGGTACTGCTAGAATCAAAGCATAGCGTGGCAAGTTGTTTTCTTCATTTACTGCTCTCACTCGCATGTCACATGAGCGTAGGGTAGTGTGTGTGTATCTGAACCCCATATTACCAGGTGTTTCCCGCCCTCTGATTGGTTAGATTGTGGAACATAGAAAAAAAAAACACCTTTTTTTTAAATCGCACCCTTTGCAATTTGAAGATTGCGTACTGATATATTGCGATGTTGGTTTGAATTGGATTAATCGTTCAGCCTACTGCATGCAAGCGTGTGATACAGGACCAGTGAGATTTCATGTAGATTTCATTTGGAAGCTTTCTCCAGTCTGCATATCCGTTTCATATCGTACCTGAAAAAACATTTGCAGATGCACCAAGTACAACAATGAGAGATACTGATGCAAGGTTTTGGTGAGTGGGGCCTTGTTGTGGAATAATCAACCTGTTTGATTTCCAGCGCTGGCATTTATTACCTTCCACTGGTGCAATCAGTCAGACTCTAAACTGTACATATAATAAGAATAGGAGACCCACTATTTTCTACTTCTTTTTTCTTGTTCATAATTTTATATCCTTTTTGTATGTGTTAGCTGTAATGTACTTTTATGAACATTGGTGATCTACTTCCTGGTTCAGCTGGATGGAACCAGCAGCCTGTACTTAACATAGGTCAGGCCTAGTCAGCTGGCGGCCTGCGGGCCAAATCCGGCCTGAGGATTTTTTCCCCGGCCCTTTGATCAATTTTTATGAGAACATTAAAAATTATAATGCATTTTGGTGAGAAGGTGAGAGATGATCATAATATCTTAACAAGTAATTTCATTTTTTTTCCCATCTGCCAATGTATTGTAAGTTGTTTTGAATGTCTCTTTAATTGGGGCCTTTTGATCATCAGTATTGGTGATGGTGAGAAGTGATTCATTAGCTAAAATAAACGTAGCCTATATAAATGTATGAAATGGCTGCCCTATTTTGTATGTTACATAAACACATTGTTAATAAACGCTTTTGATACACAGTATTAAGGGTATTTAGATCTCATCATCACAACCTACAGAACCCACAACCTGACCAAACTGGAAGACGTGTGTACACGTGTGTTTGAATCTAGTTGTGTTTGTGTACAAATAGATGTGTTTGGTTCAGTGTAAACATGTGGTTCATTGAGTGTGTATTTGTATGTATGTGAGCGTATATGTTTTTCAGTGTGTATCGGTGAATGTGTGTATGTTTGTGTACTTATTTATGTCTGTATGTGTGTGCATGTGTGTTAACATGTACACTGGTTTGGTGTGAGTCTGCATTCAAAGCTGTTAATCTTTCGCGTGTGTTATCTGTTTACATGTGTGAGATGGTTGCTTGTGTGTGAGTGTGTATTTGGGTTTGAATGTGTGTGCATTTAAGTATGTATGTGCAATTTTGTTGCATGCATGTATGTTTTGTGCACACAAGTTTTCGTGTGTGTGTGTGTGTAAGATCATCGTACCAGTGAAATGAGAAGTAGGATGTACTCAGTGTTCACAGCAATGACACCTCACCCACAACTTCTTTTTTTTTTTCTCCTGGGAAAAAAGCAACATGAACTTGATCAGCAGTGGTGTTTGGTGTGTTGAAATAAACCTGCTCACTGCTGAGAACCAGAACGCTCATTCTGACCTTTATTTCCATGAGTTGAGTCTACTGTTGCACTTAGTACAGAAACACAACTGACAACTACGAGGTTCAGCTGGTTTTTCTGTCTGTGTCTATTTGACGATGTCCCGGCCACGGTTGTGTGCGTATAGTTGTGTGGTGTTGCCTCCTGTATCTAACCCTCACTCTGACTCTACATCCAGGTATCGCCAGGTGCTCCTCATCACCTCATCAACCATCAACCAATCATCCAATTCCCATCAGCTGTGCAGTCTGCTATTTAAACCCCCACGTGTCTTCACTTCCCCGCCAGCTGGTTTAGTTTGTGTGATTTTAGTTTGTGTGTTGTAGCTACTTTGTGTTGATGCTTTTGTCTCTGCAGCTACTTTGTGTTGATGTTTTTGTCTCTGTAGCTACTTTGTGTTTGTAATGTCTGGCCCGTTTTTGGTTAAGTTTACATTTGGACTATTTTGAGTTGTGTTTAGCCTTCAGTTTGTTTAGTTCTTTTGGGCAAGGGGGTCAAGGTAAGATGCCCATGGGCAAACACCCCATCACGTAGCTTACCTCTGTGAGACACACTAGGTTAGGAGCGGTTGCCACCTTCTGTCTTTAGGTTTGGTGCTTTTCAGCACTGTCAAGGGGGGTTACTTTTGTTAGTAGTTTATTGTTTTGGCAACCGTCCGGTTCCCTTGTCCTGTCATGGTGTTGATAAATATTTAAATTTGTATGTTTATGTCTCACTGTGTTGCACCCTCACCCCACCGTTACCCAGTGCACTAATTGTTGGACCCTCACCAGACCGAGGGACGTACCAGACAAATGAAGAAACTGAGATGTGGTCATTTTGGCTGATTTACATCCAACCACACATAGAAATAAGAGAAATAAATGGAATAAGGAAGTTCCACCCAACTAACCACAGGAGATATATCTGTCTCTGTACCGACAACCAGTTCACATACAGACCGACAGAAGACAGCAGCAAAAGAGGGACAGACAGACAGAGAGCAGAATGGCTGAGTTGAGGATGAGTGAAATATCATTATTTCTGATAATACTGTTTCCTGCAGCAGGTAAGAACACGTTTTAATGTATCTTAGATAACAGCTTATGGATAAATAACAACATTCAGCAATATTGTATAAATTTCCTCTTAACATGGAAACTATTACATAATTTATGAATCACTCTTCATACTATGAGGATCGTTCATTATGATATTTAAAACATGCTGAATGGTTCATATAGGGAATTCCTGAAAGTCAAGATCTGAACTGCATTATCTGGCAGTCTTCAAATATATCTTCATACCAGCTGTGTTGGTACCAGCTGTGTTATGTGGATTTTATTCATTTGGATCAATAATAAATATTTTCTCCTCAGCAGTTACCGGACAAAAATATCTCTACATCTACGGGAGAGATGGAGATGAGGTCACTCTGCCATGTACCAGTGTGAGACCAGGACCAGGAAACTGTTTCAATACTACGTGGCTCTTCAATAACAATTATAATGAGACACAAGTATTGGTTTCTGGTGGTCAAGTTAGAAGGAAGGACTTCACCAACTCCAGAGCAGACAGACTGAGTATTACACCAAACTGTTCTCTGCTTATAAAGAAGGTGACAGGCGAGGACGCTGGTCGATACATCTGCCGACAAAAACCCCCACACCAACCAAATGATGATTCTCTCGTTCATCTTTCAGTTGTAAGCAGTGAGTATTTCCATTGTATCCTCTTCATCTTAATCCACATTCTTATAACTATTCAGAGCTGCTGCAGGACAGGTGGCAGTAATGACCACGGCAGTAATGTCTTAATGATGTTATAACTTTGTACCATGTGGCTGTCTTCCTCTACACACATCACCATCTTCTCCAGTGACTGGTCAGAAGACCGCTGACCACCTGACGCTCTCCTGCTCTGTGTGGACATTTGAGCCATCTATAAAGGTGGAGTGGGTGGAGGAGAAAGATAGTCAGACGAGCTGTGGTCCCAAGAAAAGAACAGTATATTTCTGTAACTCCACTATGATGCTTTCAACCACCCAGAAGAAGGAGACATTCAGCTGTCAACTGACTGCTTTTAACAACAGACAGACAACATTTGACTTCATCTTTCAAATCAGTGGTAAAGTATGATTTTGAGGTGTTCAAATGATGTCTTTTCACTTGGTCTGATAAACGGGACAATGTGACCTCTTTAGAGACGCCCCTGTTCATTGGGTATCATTGCTTCCTCTGTCCAGAAAACAAAGAAAAAGCAGAAGACGATGAAAAAGAGACACGAGGCTCTGCCAACACAACTAACATGACAATTACACCAAGTTAGGACTTTACATCCCTTTACTAACTTCTCTCTCTCTCTCTCTGTCTCTCTCTGAGTGGATGGGGGTGTGACTGAGTGAGTGGAGTGTGTGAGTGTTTGTTGTGATCTCTACAGAGTGAGGGACTTCCCAACTTTTTGCCATCTTTATCTTTCATTGTAAATAGTGTGTATTGTAGGGTTTGCTTGTTTGGTGTGTGTGTATTTAGGCAGATTTTAGGGGGGTTGTGTGTGTTTGTGTAGTCGTGCTGGTCACCGGCATGGATGTGTCCAAACTGAGCAGGAAGCACGGCATTAAGCTCCTGCCGGCCTTCCCTTGTTCAGTGCAGCACTGCTCTCTGGCAGTGGGGCAGGTTGTGGGTTATAGCAGCATTAAGTCCGCTGCTCGGAGGAACAATGCGGTGGTCATATTTGTGGACAGCGTTGAAAAGGGGAACGTGGTGGTGGAGAACGGGATTGTGGTGGACGATACGTTCACATCTGTTCTGCTTCTCACCACACCGGTGAAAAAAGCGACTTTATCAGATGTTCCTGCGTTCATTAGAGATGAAGTGTTGACACGACAGTTATCTCGACACGGAAAAATAGTCTCCCAAGTAAGGAAAGTCTTCTCAGGCTGGAAGTCTCCTCATTTAAAACATGTGGTGTCACACAGAAGGCAGCTACACATGATCCTGGACGACAGGAGGAGCTGATTGATTATGTTAATTTTGTAACAGCCGACAATATGAGACGTTACAGTTGTGGTAGAGAGGGACATCTCATCAGAGCATGTCCAGAGAAAAACTACATCAGGACAGAATGGTTCTAACAAGGCACCTGCTGGAAGAGGGGAACCTGGGCAACAGAACCAGACTGAGACGGGGACAGTGAGACAAGACAGCCAGGAAAGTGTGGAGGGACAGGAGGAGAAAGGTGAAGTACAGCAAGACAGTCAGGTGGGTGAGGATGGACAGGAGGAGACAGGTGAAGTACAGCAAGACAGGTGGATGAGGGGGAGACAGGTGAAGTACAGCAAGACAGTCAGGTGGGTGAGGATGGACAGGAGGAGACAGGTGAAGTACAGCAAGACAGGTGGATGAGGGGGAGACAGGTGAAGTACAGCAAGACAGTCAGGTGGGTGAGGAGGGACAGGAAGAGACAGGAAGTACAGCAAGACAGTCAGGTGGGTGAGGATGGACAGGAGGAGACAGGTGAAGTACAGCAAGACAGGTGGATGAGGGGGAGACAGGTGGATGAGGGGGAGACAGGTGAAGTACAGCAAGACAGGTGGATGAGGGGGAGACAGGTGAAGTACAGCAAGACAGTCAGGTGGGTGAGGAGGGACAGGAAGAGACAGGTGAAGTACAGCAAGACAGTCAGGTGGGTGAGGAGGGACAGGAAGAGACAGGTGAAGTACAGCAAGACAGTCGGGTGGATGAGGAGGGACAGGAGGAGACAGGTGAAGTACAGCAAGACAGTCAGGTGGATGAGGAGGGACAGGAGGAGACAGGTGAAGTACAGCAAGACAGGTGGATGAGGAGGGACAGGAAGAGACAGGTGAAGTACAGCAAGACAGACAGGTGGATGAGGGGGGACAATTGTTTTATTGTCAATGAAACTTTTTTTTGATTATTCGGGTGCTCTTCTGTTATGGGTACTTACAAGATCATTAACTAAAAATGACTTATTAGTTGGCGACCTGATGTTTAATAAAGCCATTTTTATTGTCCGAGGTGCATGGCTCTGTGGGGGACTGATAATTGAAGCCTGAACTGGTAATAAATTGTTTAGATCCCTGTATGTTACGGGGAGAGGTGTGGTATTGTATGAGGGAGTCGGGAGTTGCAGAGAAGGATGTAGGAGTGGTGCAGGATATGTATGAGGGGAGTGTGACAGTGGTGAGGTGTGTGGTTGGAGAGACAGATGGGTTCAAGGTGGAGGTGGGATTACATCAAGGATCGGTTCTGAGCCCTTTCTTGTTTGCAGTGGTGATGGACAGGTTGACGGACAAGATCAGGCAGGAGTCTCCGTGGACTACGATGTTTGCGGATGACATTGTGGTCTGTAGCGAGAGTAGGGTGCAGGTTGAGGAGAGCCTGGAGAGGTGGAGGTATGCACTGGAGAGAAGAGGAATGAAAGTCAGTAAGAGCAAGACAGAATACATATATGTGAATGAGAGGGAGGACAGGGGAATGGTGAGGATGCAAGGAGTGGACATGAGACAAGACACATGACAGTTGACATGAGTAAACTCATGTCTAAGACAACATTTGCATAGCACCGACACTGAGTGCATGTCCAGGCATGCTTGGACTGACCACAACAGCTTGCTTTGTGGGCGATATACCAGCAGACTTAAAATATGACGGGAAATCACAAAAACTGGTTATATCTACAAAACGGTACGTGATAGCAATATTTTAAGGTGGTTTTCGTGATCAGCAGCCCACAATCCATAAAATACACCCAGAAGTGTTCAGGAAGCAAAATCTTTGTGGTCCAGTGTCAGCCATGGATGGAGACATTTTGTGAGAACCAAGCTGTTACAGACATGGTGTCTGTCCAATGAGACAAATGAAATTTCTGCTGCAATGCAAAAGTTTCACATGTATTGCAGACACCAGATTTGAAAAGGTTTTCAGATGATCTTTTATTCTTTCATTCTTTTCTCTGGTGGCACAATATTTCACTTGAGTCTCCTCTTTCATTCTTTCATTCAGGAAATCCAACACCAACAAAAATGACATCAGCCACTACAGCAGTGACCAACGGTTCAAAAGGTATCTCATTCTTTCATCTTTTCTTTCTTTCACCCTTTCTTTCTGTCTAGCTTGCTTTCTCTCTTCACTCATTTTCCACTCACTACCTATTAGATCAACTCAAACCTTTCAGCAGATGCACTTTAAGATAGGACACACACACACACACACACACACAGACAATATATGAAAACAGGATGAAGAGGCTACAACTCAACCAAGACCGTAAATTCCTTGATCTAAATAAAACATAATCCATTGTAGATCAGTTTAAAATCCATACAAACCTAGGGTCATCCAGGTAGCGTAGCGGTCTAGTCCATTGCCTACCAACACGGGGATCGCTGGTTCAAATCCCCGTGTTACCTCCAGCCTGGTTGGGCGTCCCTACAGACACAATTGGCCATGTCTGCGGGTGGGAAGCTGGATGTGGGTATGTGTCCTGGTCGCTGCACCAGCGCCTCCTCTGGTCGGTCGGGCACCTGTTTGGGGGGGGAGTGGGAACTCGGGGGGGAATAGCGTGATCCTCCAACACACTGCATCCCCCTGGTGAAACTCCTCACTGTCAGGTGAAAATAAGCGGCTGGTGACGCCACATGTAGTATCTGAGGATGTGGTAGTCTGCAGCCCTCCCTGGATCGGCAGAGGGGGTGGAGCAGCAAGCGAGACGGCTCGGAAGGGTGGGGTAATTGGCCGGGTACAATTGACAATTGGGGAGAAAAAGGGGGGAAAATGTATACAAACCTCTATAAAAGTTGTTATGAAAAGACATTTTAATTATCCTAAAAATACTGCAGCTATGAAAAAATGTGAGAAACAGAAACACAATGTGCAGTTGCATTCAGCAACAACTATGAACACAGTTTTAGCTCTAACAGAGCAGAAGTTTCTGTAGTAATGCACTCTTTTGTGCAACTCTACTACTACAGCTCGTTTAGTACAGTCCCATGATGACTGTATCGTCCAGCAGGGGGCAGTGATGTCCTACAGGTAGATCAACACCAGTGTCTCGAAGGACATCATGACCACAGATGTCAGGGCGATGAGACTGTATTCTGTCAGTTCTGTCTGTCCAGTGATGGAGGATTTCTTGGGCATCAGGACGATAGAGGAGAGTTTGAAGCAGGAGGGGACTTCACACAGCTCCAGTGATCTGTTGCAGATCAGTGTGAAGATGGGGCCAGCTGGTCAGCACAGACTTTAAGGCAGGAGGGTGATACACGCCATCTGGGCCTGGTGCCTTCCTCATCCTCTGTCTCTGGAAGAGCTGACCCACATCCTCTTCACAGACTGTCAGTGCCAGAGGGGGGAGAGGAGGGTTGGTGGCAGGGGGTGCAGTTGGTTGTGTAATGTCTGAGTTGGAGTGTGTGAGGGGTGTGAAAGTGATCAAACAAACATGCAGTAAAACACATTCAAGTCGTCAGCTAGTTGAAGGTTCTCTACAGTGTGTGTGTGTGTGTGTGTGTGTGTGGGGGGGGTTCCTGTAGTTTGTGGTGTCCTCCTGCAGGCGTCTCCACACAGACGCAGGATCAAATTTAAATAATTCATCATTATGATTATTATGATCATCACGATGACCATTAGGCAGTTTTGGTGCCCCTCCAGCACTTGGTGCCCTACGCACCACAGAATAGAGATCGTACAGTGCAATGACAATTTGCTCATGAGTGCAAAATCTATTCTGCAGCTCATTACAAGGATACACAACCAGAATATCTTTACTGGGTTGGTAGTGGATTTTAGCTGCACAGCCCACAAGAAGAAGCTCCAGAAATATTTTACCTGATTTAGTTTTGCCGTCATGTGATGTGTTTTTGTTTTTGCTCTTTTTTCCTCCACAGATTCTTCTGTCCTGACTGCCAACTTAGTGACTGTGGGTTTGGCCCTTTTCTACGTAATTGTAACTGCAGTCATCGTGTACAGGTGGAGAGCTAAAGGTAATGATATTTACAGGTGAACATTTGATAGTCATGAGAAAGACGTTGTAATTTCAGGATCTAAACTCCTCTCACTTGTTTTATTTTTTCCAGGGAATCAAACAGCACGTGATGGAGATAATGTGAGTTTTACTATTACAAATTCAACATAACCAAGGCTGTAAAATGCTGTAGCAAAATGGTGTATTGTGGTTTTTATTTGTTTTGTTTTGTAACTCCCTGTGTTGAAAGGTTAGCATGATATTTCCTGTTCAGACCAACTGATGTGATAATGTTTGTTCCTATAATACTGCAAGACGCTTCAGAAGAGGTCAGAGAGCATATGCTGTTTTATATCTTTACTATAACTCTGTGTGTGTGCGTATGTGTGTGTCTCAGAGAGAGTTTGAGTTTTAAAGAACCTTTATTTAACATATGCTCCCTATCCCAGTGTCACCAGCAAAATCAGCTGGAAAAAAAATGAATGCACAGACAAGTAAATCATAGAAAACGAATTATAATTGAATAAAATGAGTAATAATAAAATATCATAATTAAACATTAATAAATAAATAAAAAATAATCATGAAAAATAACTAGAAAGCAATGATCCCAAACAAAAAGGAAAACAAGCTACCCATTATACAGCACCAGACTGGTTAACCAAACACAGAGCTGTACATCTGTACATCTATACATCTCCACCTATCACAGAGCAGATGATGTTGTAACACCATTGCTGCTCCAGATCACACATGTCACTCATCAGTTTGGAGAATCTAAAATCAGCCCACACCCTGGCCCTCACCGAACCCACAAACGATGAGGTAACCTCTCGATTAGAATAATTCTCTATTTTACTGTTTCTGCTTTTATTGATAATATAAATACACCCTGTGGATCCACCACCCACGGGGATGAGCACTGGGGTAGGGTGCAATGCAGACCAGGCGCCAGGCAAAGGCAGGGACCGGGGTGTGCTGACTCCCAGCATCACAGACTGGTGCTCAGGATGTGGCATGTCACCTCTCCACCACCCTCCAGGTTGGGGATGAGTTGTTGCCTCAAATGAAGGAGTTCAAGTATCTTGCAGTCTTGTTAACGAGTGAGGGTAGGATGGAGGAGGAGATTGACAGGCGGATTGGTGCAGCATGAGCAGTAATGCGGACATTGTACCGGACCGTTGTGGCAAAGAAGGAGCTGAGCTGGGAGGCAAAGCTCTCAATTTACCAGTCAGTCTTCGTTTCAACCCTCACCTATGGTCATGAGATCTGGGTAGTGACTGAAAAAGTGAGATCGTGGATACAAGCGGCTGAAATGAGTTTCCTCCAGAGGGTGTCTGGGCTCAGCCTTAGAGATAGGGTGAGGAGCTCAGACATCCAGAGGGAGCTGGGAGTAGAGACGCTGCTCCTTCGTGTCGAAAGGAGCCAGTTGAGGTGGTTCGGGCATCTGATTAGGATGCCTCCTGGGCACCTTCCTTTGGAGGTTTACCAGGCACGTCCAACTGAGAGGAGACCCCGGGGTAGACCCAGAACTTGCTGGACGGACTACATGTCCAATCTGGCCTGGGAACGCCTGTGGATCCCCCAGGAGGAGCTGGAGGGTGTTGTTGGGGAGAGGGATGTCTGGAGTAACCTACTTAGCTTGCTGCCACCGCGACCCGACCCCGGAGAAGCAGCTGAAAATGAGATGAGAGAGATATATAAAAGTTTCTTTAAAATGTGCTTCTAGTAACGGAACAGTGTTAAAATGCTAGTAAGCAGACTTTTGTTTGACTTTTGCAATGAAAACACTGCATGTCACCATGGACTGATCTGAAAAGCCTACAGGCATAATCCTGCATTCTTTAAAAATACTAAAGTGATCTCTAAAAGAATAGAAACAATCTAATCGTGCCATAGTAAAAGACTTTTCTCTACTATGAACCCAGGTGTACTGTCTAACTTCCTCATCAACTAAACTGTGAGTTACTGCTCCACTAGTTTTACTTAAATGACTTAAAACAGCTTCACCATCCCCTCCTTCTTCCAGTCAGTGTCATTCCTGATGTCACCATGTGTTTCCTGGACAAACATGACATCAGGGAGCTTTAGCTTTACAAGTTCAGAAAGACATGCCCTCTTTCTCACGTCTCTTGCTCCATTTAGATTAAGTGTAGAGACTTTGACGTTGGCCATCGAGACTGATGGGAGAAAAAACACACGATTACAGAACAACATTAACCAGAACAGGAAATGATGTCTTATACTGGTTCTGACTCTTCATGCTGTATTTCCTGTTTGATTTTCAGAACCATTTTCTTTAACTTGTAGACCTCTGGATCAGTGTGGCCTCCTTTTTCTTTTCTTCTCATCTGGGATTTAACAGAATACAGAAGCATTTCTTTATCTGCAAAAAAATCCTAAATTTGACCTTTCTCACGATTTTTGTCTGTTGCAAGAACTTCTTAATCTGGTGTGCATCATAGTTCTCTTGCTTTGTTGCAACAGACAACCGGGAGGTGGTGTGTGTCTGGCTGTTTACACCACAATCCTCCTCCTCCATCCTAAACTCAGCTTCACACAGCTGTACCTCCTGCTGCTTTCTGTTTAGTACAGGTACCTGGCTGTCTATGCCACAGTCCCCTTCCTCCTCCTCCTCCTCCTCCATACTCAACAGGGGTTCCTCCTGCTGCCTGCCTCTCCCCCCTGTTATTGCTCCTTTATCGGCTTGAGAGCCACTTGTTTTAGCTGGCTGCTTTCTCCTCAGAAGAAGGAACCTTACAGATGTTTTTCTCCTCCATCAAATCCTCGTCGCTGCTCAACACCACACCTTCTGCAGCTCTACCTGTAGTGTTTAATGCCACCGCCTGTTCACCTTGAACCTCTTTTTCATCATTTACATTTTTCTTTCCAGACTTTTCACTCTGTTTGGGTGGTTCAGTTTTGTCAGCGTAGTCTGGACTCTGTTCCTTTTCTGTTGTCTCTTCGCTGTTCTGCCTGGTTTTACTCTGTTTGTTTCCTCTCACTTCTTCACTCTGTGTTTTGTCATCAGAGGAGTGTTTCTCAGGACATGCCTGAACCAAATGACCCGCTCCTCCACAGCCAAAACACTTCCAAGTCCCAGAGTTTACAAAAATCACATAACACACAACTGCTTTGTCTACAGTATCGACAAAATCACCACAGCGCCGTTCATTCTAGCAGCAGATTTAATGCTGCTGTGACCCACAACCTTCCCGACTGCCAAAACACAATCCTCCACCGAACAAGGAAAACCAGGCAACATTTTAAAGCCATGTGTCCTGGTGAGTTTGGTGAACTCCATACTGGCATTTAACATACCGACCAGCAAACGCTGGCTGACCACCATCACACACACACACAACCCCCCGAAAACCTAAACTTATAACTTTCTACAGAATAGAATAGAATAGAATAGAATGTCTAAATGTCTGAAATCAGGTGAGGTGTGGTTGTGTTTTATTCTGATGCAGGGGAAAACTATTTGACTAAATAAAAACCAAGGAATAGAATAGAACTACTATCAGAAGCAGATGCTACTCCTATTAATTATGTTTCTGTTACTACCACCTATATTATTACCATTACTACTACTTCTATTATTCTTCCTACTTCAGCTACCTGCACTTGTATTACCATGTCAGTCGCTTCTACTTAAGCTGCTGTCAGTGCTGCAACAAGTCCCTCTACTGACACCACTGCATACTGGACACCTGTCAAGGCAACCTGTTTTGTCTTCCACATTTCATTTTGGATAGAATAGAGTAAAATGGAGAGATGTAGAATAGGATAAGGACAATGATTCAGTACAACTCTGTGTGCCGCTGACCAACATTGAGCCGAACATGTGTCCTAAACTGTGCAGGCTGATCCCAGTGATGGTCTCCCCACCACCTCCGTCATCTGAGAAGAAGAAGCAGAGCAGGGCTGAAGGACAGGTAAGCCGTCTGATATGGATCCTCTATAGAGGAGACACAGGGAAGAGTGCCAGACAGTATTTAGTCCCAGGTTAGTGGGACACACTATCACCTCCAGACATGATGGCCACAACTTTTATACTATCTGAGCATTTGTTCCTGGTGTTTAGCTGTTCACCGTTGTCAGGTAGAACCCATGAAGGTCATTCATTTGTAAATTATGACAAAGACATTCAACCGAGAGAGACATTTTGTGTTGTTTTGTGTGTGCTTGTGTAATGTCATGGGCTGTTGTGTTTGAGTGATGTGTAATTTGGTGTTGTGTCCTCTCGTGTCATGTGGTGTTTGGTTGTATTGTCTTTTTTTGTGTCATTGTGTGTTGTGACGTGTGGTCTTGTGTCACCTTGTGTGGTGTGCTGCCCTGTGCTACAGGATCTGGGTGATGATGATGAGGATGAAGTGACGTATCACACTTTGAGAACTCCTCCTTCCTCTGAACTTCCTCCTTCATATGAGACACCATGCAGTCGTCACATCTCTGCATTGATGGCTCCTGACGATGCTTCTGTCCACATTCCCAACATGTCAGTGGTTGGTCAGCCTCTCCACATCTGGTCTGTAATCCACATTTGTCACTGGCTGTATTCGCAAAGATGAAAGAAGCTTAACATGTGTTCCTTTCTTGTTCTACCTGATCAACTGAGAGTTTTGACCAATCAGTCTCATTCATCAGATGTGCTGATTAAATAATCCCTGATTAGTTTTCTACACATTTGTTGTGGTACAACCAATTTTGCATCTCTCCTGGTTTTCTGTGTTTTGTCAAGCTACACTGGCTTGTGCATGGTACATTGTTATGAAGACAGCTTGCATTAGTAATGCTTATTCAAAAGCCATAAGCTCTTTGGTAACCTCAGTATGACAGTGTGTAAAAATGTGAAATCCTCCTACCTGATCGCATCAGTGCTCTGCCATTCTTCACACTGTAGGTGTTGTGTAAAAAAAGAGATGTGGTTTGATGTTCTTCTCACAGAGTGTTAGTTTGCATAAGTATATGTGTAAATACTGCTTCAGATGCAGCCCAGTTGTGAGACCCCCTCAGTTTCCATGAGGTCATTAAGTTTTACTGTCACATTTATTAAAAACTGACAGTATGACACCAAATTATGACCGTTCACCAACAAAGACTGTTTTCATATGCAATGGAAAACATGGTTAAGTCTATCATTTGTTACTTGCTGAATTTAGTTTATTGGTTAAATATCATAATTGTAATCCAATCAAACAAACAATTAAAAGCTTAATTTCAAATCGGTTATTTTTGTTTTCACTTTTACCACTGATTATTTACGATAGATGAGGGAATAAAATTGACAATTCAACATGTTTGTAGTTTTACATGTTATTTTACGCTATATAATTATTCTTTTAATGAGTACTTGTAGAATGTATTGTTAAAGAAGTCTTTGGGACAGTGTTTTATTTGTCCAAAAGAGGGCAGAGTGACGCAAAAAGAGGCACAGCCTTAAAAGCAGACCCACCAAATGTAAAACTGTAACGTACATAAATGAAGCTTATTAGTTTAATTAATGACAATTTTGGGCATCAAACAATCATGTTCAGACATGCTGTTGAGTTAAGAGATGGATGTGTTTCCTGTTTGTAGTTTATGAACAGTCATATTTTATTGTTGTTGATGTTACATGTGTAATAGTGTTTAGCTTTTTATGATTAAATAAAGTATTGTAGGTTGGCTCTAAGTGTGCGGGTGTGAAAATGTATCTGTTCCTATTAAATCAATGATTTTAATCCTCGTGGACCAACTTTCCCGAGGCTTCACTTGACGCTCACTTGATTGGCAAATGTATCAACCACAAAGACTTGACGCATGCTCAGTAACCCAGGTAAGAAACTCCGAGAAGGTTGAATCAGTTCATCTGGACACAACGTTTATTGACAGACACGTCTCATCTCTCAACTAAGTGACATAATAACCCAGGTAAGAGAGTCGGGTCATTTTTAGCGTTTTTGTTCACATGTCTCATACTATACATGCCACTCTATTAAGTCCTCTTATCCCTTACAGGGGACAACGGCGCCTTTAAAATGACGTCACACGCGGGAGGGGGGACCTTGCGAACGTGGCTGGGACGCTACAAAATGGCTGCCATCTCAGTAACAGCGTTTTGTGGAAAAAAGGTAGGCATGATATTCATAAATAAAACATTTTTAATGTTATATTTTGATTGTTTCGAGTACGTAAACGTCTCAGGAATATCTGAGTGAGTTTTCAGAGCTGAGCTTCTTTATTTTCGTTTGCAAACCGCTAATTTATATTTGTCCTATATTGGGCCTCGTATCAGTCGTTACTATGGGCGCATTTGTTCATACACACCCATGAATTGAGACACCGATTGGCTCACACTGATGTCTTTGCAGGCCTGGGTGATTGCTCGTTGCAAGAGGTAGACAATAGATGTTAGGAGGAAGGAATTACTAATAACCATCATGCTTTGCTACTGCTCTCAGGCAAACGTGGGGGCTAAAAATGCCATGGGTGTGTACGAACAGATTTGCCCATAGTAACGAGTGATACATGAGGCCCCAGTTTGTACTTAACGTTTGTTTCTCATTGTTTTCAGCAGACAGCTCTATGACGGAGGCAGAGAGGATCCTTAACAGAATCACTGAGGGAGATTCTGACATGGAGTTATCAGAGGATGAGAGTCCAGAGAGAGTGTGAGACAGAAGAGGGTGAAAGCTCGGGTGAGGAGGACCCAGATGAGGTGGGCCAAAACCAACACGTAGGGTTCTGAGGTTTTGATTTAATCAGTGCAAAAATGGAAGGATAACCTACAGAGATGTGTTCCAGGAAATAGATGCCAACATTTTATTCTTTACCTAATGAAACAATTAATGAGGGAATTTTTTTAACACATTCATTAGAACAGGGGTGGGCAGAAAGGGCCGTGTGTGGGTGCAGGGTTTTGTTCCAACCAAGCAGTTACACACCTGATCCCACTAATCAACCAGTAGAGTCTCTGCTGAGGAACTTGACTAGGAGACACAGGTGTGTAACTGCTTGGTTGGAGCAAAAACCTTAACACACACACTGGCCCTTTCTGGATAAAATTGTCCACCCCTGCATTAGAAGGATGGATGCATGAAACAAAGTGTAAAAGTGTTCTCAAGTGAACTATCCCTTTTAACATTTCTATAACATGTTAATTGTGCTAAATTAGTGATTGTGCTTTGTCTTTCTCAGTCAAAGCTGTCTACTTTCATGTAGCTTTGATGGCTAAACAACAAAATGGTGAAAGGTGAGAGTTAACAGTGAGGTGTACCGTGACGTCTAGAGGCCTTTACACACCGGAGACGTGATAAATAACCGACACAAAATTTCGCATTTTCATGTCGGTTATTAGTCACATCCCCATCTTATTGTATTATTTTACAGTTTCGTTCTCAATTCATGAATGTGTAACCCACATGATTACATGTACCCTGTGACGTATGTAAATTCCACGAGTAGCCTCTAGGAGGTACACGAGCTACAGAGTTTAAACCATGCAAACAACCGTCGACAATAGAGAAGAGAAATACGGATATTTAGAAATACGGACAACTTTGACTATGGATACCTGAATTATTGATATTTGAACTACGGATATTTGAGCTACAGGACATTTGAACTACGACAAAAAAGATCCCTCCCACGAAGCTTCGTTGGTGAGCCGCTAGCCAAAGCTAAAAAGTAAACAGCTTTCTGTGTTCCAAGTAATCATAGCCATTTACGTAGGATATCTTGATTTTATCCAAAGACAGATGATCTCCTGTTGAAGGAAGAAGGAAGACTCTTTTCTCTTGTGTTTTGTACGCTGCAGGAATCCTGGTGAGATAAGAGTTTAAAATCTTGAAATCTAAAGACTGACAATTTTCCATTGGTTGCTAAGCTAAGCTAACCCAGCTAAAACGTATATCTATGATCCTTAGCAGTTCCCATATGATTCAGAGCTTTAAAACCAGTCAGGACACCCGGTCCATAGGGTTTATTTGATGTAGGAATGTTAGACATTTTAATATAATAATATGCTTGTTGTTTAAAAAAAACTGTAAGCTCCAGTTGCCACTAGCCACCGAGCCAACTCGGGCTACATGGCATCCATGGAACCCACAGCAGCCAGCTAGACGTGAATTCACGTTGATAGTGCCGCAGCCTGGCTGCGATGACATTGTTTTTAACTGTTCTTACAGCAATAGGCTGTTGTCATTCAGCCGCATATTAGTTATATGTAGGAAATGATTTAATTCTGAGAATTGACTCTAGATTTGGGTATTTTTATTTTGTTTGTAATTGTTTGATAGAGATTGCAATTAATAAGGAATCTGTACAATTTTGTGCAGACTGGTTTTTTAGTACCCCGAACAACCCCTCTTGCTACACCCTTTTGGAACCCTTGGATACCCCCTTTGGATTGCCCCCATCATCGCCCTGGATTTGGATTCATCATCATTGCCTCTACATTAACTTGCCCCTGTGATTGTGGTAGGATCTGGACATTGCCCCTTGCACAGATTGGAAGACTGAATCATTCCCCCTTTTCTTTTCTTTATTTTCTTTGAGTGCACTCATACTTTATTTTGGATTATTTTCTTTAATTTGTTAGTGTAGAATATGGCTGCATAAGTAATATATTAGAAGGGTATAAAATAGAATATAGATAGATATAGACAATAAATAGAATATTAGGAAGAACTTTTAAAAAGTATAATAGAGTAAAATATATATATATATAACACATCTAATTTAGTATTGATATTGAAATAACTTTACTTTGAACTGTTGAAATAAATTGGTTTTTTTATTGTAAACTATACCCACGAGTGTGTGTGTTGTCTTTGGGGTGAGTACTAGAATCCGGTCTAGAAAAAAACCTACACCAATCTCCACTGAGCTTAGACATTAGACTGTAAACTGTCCCTGCGCAAGCATAGGTCCATTCCCCTGTCGTGCAGGTTACAAATGCATCCCGGCATCTTATTAAACCTGAAAACTAAGATGAGTCCTGACTCTTCTGCATTTAATGGATGGAGTTTGGCTGGCTGCAGTGTTCGAATTACACCGAGGCTTTCAGGGGTGCCCGCCTATGTGGTGTTTTGTGTGCGTGTGTGTTTGTGCTGGAGCTCAATATTTCAATATGATGTCATCAGCACAAGCAGTTCCACTATGCTCTTTGGGAGGCCCCAGTGTGTGCACATGTACATGATTGTACTGTACTGTACATTACATCCAATTATAAGGGGATGTAATGTAGCCTACAGGCACACCACTAGGGGGTGCCAGTGACACATAGAAATGTGGCACTCCTGAACTTTGTCACTAGGTATGCCATGGGCAGAACCAGGTACGCCGGGCACTCCCGGGCGCCAGTGTACCTCGAACCCAGGCTGGCTGTTAAATTGGTGTTGATACACACAATGAGAACAGTACAGTCAGTTACAAATGGTGAACATGGGTTTTTCAACACATTAATTACACTTGACTTTTTACAGGGGGTGGGACAAATATTCTTCTTCGACTGTCATAAAGTCCTCGTTACCTGACCGGGAATCGAACCCGGGCCGCGGCAGTGAGACCGCCGAATCCTCACCACTAGACCACCAGGGAGACAGCAGAAGGGGAAATGCACACAAATGAAATTCGCAACAAATGGTGAGTAAATCATTGTTTTTATATTAAATGGAATTTGATTTCATGGGGGAGGGGGCATTCAACACACTGCATCAAATGCGACTCTACAAAGTAGAATTTAAGTCGACTTAATACCTCTGTCCTGCAGAGTAGACATGTATAGACTTTACAACAGCGCCACCTAGAGGACTCCGGGGCAATAACGTTGACATGCAGTGGCACAGTTGGTGTATGAAGAGTTGAACTGAAAGGATTTGAAATCTCCCCCGTATGGTACCGTCCACCACACTGGAAGAGAAGAAAACAAATAATAATAAATAATGGTGGCATGTTAACGGGATACAGCTCAGTGGAGGCACCTTTTTGGGTGTAATATTATGTTAATAGTTGTGCTTATCTAATCCCTGGTGTTTAATTATAATTACAATTATAGAATTATAATTATAATTTATGGGCATAATATATTCGAATATCCTGGGTTTGAGCTCCGGGGTAGTCCAAACTTTGGGGTTCGTCTCGAGTCGTCCACTGTGTGGAGTTTGCATGTTCTCCCCGTGTGTGCATGGGTTTCCTCCCACAGTCCAAAGACATGTAGGTCGGGTGACTCGACCCTACTAAATTGTCCCTAGTTTTGAGTGTGTGTGGCGGACCTGTGATGGCCTGGCGGCCTGTCCAGGGTGCCTTCCCACCTGCTGCCCAGTGACTGCTGGGATAGGCTCCAGCATCCCGCAGCCCTGAGAGCAGGATAAGTGGTTTGGATAATGGATGGATGATATATGTGAATAACGTAGTGTGTTCTGTTTATCAGTTTCAAACTGGATACTATACATACGACGTTCCCTTTGGCAACATAAAGTTTCTCTTCTCTTCCGGTCTGGTCGGACGGTACCATACGGGGGAGAAGATTTCAAATCCTCTCAGTTCAACTCTTCAAACGCCCACCAAATGTGTCGCTGCATGTCATTGTTATTGCCCCCGTAGTCCACTTGGAGGCGCTGTTGTTAAAACACAATGCTTTAGTTGCTTTTTTGTTGCAATTACATGTGTGGGTTATCTTCCTTCTGTTACCTCCCTGGTGGTCTAGTGGTTAGGATTCGGTGCACTCACCGCCGCGGCCCGTTGTAAAAAACGGTTCAACTTGAATGAAAGAAGAAATCTCTGTCTCATTCCCCCTTAAAAAGTGAAATCTAACTGCTGCATCGTAAAGCACAAGTTCCAAGTGTGTAGTTCACAACTGGACCATGGAAGAACTGAGGAGTTTTTCAGTAATCCTGTCTGGATTTTGTACGATGTAGACAACCAAGCACTTCTACCTCATTAAAATACACGTGTGTGGCACAATGTGTAATTCATTAGGTGTTTGTGAGGGTGTCACGTAGGGAGGTATGTGAAACATAGAGCGTTCCACTCACCATGTGGACCTTTTTCAGGGACAGAGAGACATAATGTCAAAGAGAGGGAGAGAGGAAGAGATCACGCTTGGTGGAGGGCATTGATTATGAACAGAAAAACTGTGCTGAATTTCCCATCATCCCCAGTGTGTGTACGTATACTGATATTACACTTTTACTGTGGCTTCATCACACAGCTGACACATAACCACCATCAACCTAGTCATCAACCTTTTGTGGACCTTCTCTCTTTGAAATGCAAGCATCTTCTGCGTAGGATTTTGTTTGCGAGCAGAGCGAGGAAGCTCTTCTTCTTCCATACCGTTATGAGAGGCATCTATTGCTGGTCTGGGTCTCTGTTGTCTAGATATAATTTCATAGGTGGTTTCATTTCTGTTGAAGGAGTACAACTACCTTAGACCATCACAGCGGAGTGGGTTTGGCCATCAATCAGTAGCGTGGCAGGACCGATGAGGTGAAAGTCTTACTGTAGCATCCCCAGCTGAATGAGGGTCTAGAGTCTCAACTGATGTTGCATGAAGATTTTATTTGCTAAACTTCCTCATGAGCCATACTCTTCACAAATACACCGTAAGAACTATAATGAAGAGAAAAATAGACTACTAGTACTACTACTGCTACTACTTTTGATGCTCCCATTAGGGGGAGCCACAGTGGATCATCAGTTTCCATCTCTTCCTGTCCTCTGCATCTTCCTCTGTCACACCAGCCACCTCTTCCCTCACCACATCCCTAAACCTTGTCTTTGGCCTTCCTCTTCTCCTCTTCCCTGGCAGCTCCATATTCAGCATCCTTCTCCCAATATACCCAGCATCTCTCCTCCACACTTGTCCAAGCCATCTGCATCTTGTCTCTCTTGCTTTGTCTCCAAACCATCCAACTTGAGCTGTCCCTCTAATATACTCGTTCCCAATCCTGTCCTTCTTCATCACTCCAAATGAAAATCTTATCATCTTCAAATCAGCCACCTCCAGCTCCGCCTCCTGTATTTTCATCAGTTCCACTGTCCAAGCCATATAAAATATTTGGTCTCACAACCGTCTTGTAAACCTTCCCTTTAACTCTTGCTGGTACCCTTCTGTCACAAATCACTCCTGACACTGTTCTCCACCCACTCCACCCTGCCTGCGCTCTCTTCTTCACCTCTCTTCTGCATTCCCCGTTACTTTGGACAGTTGACCTTAAGGATGCACCGATACCATTTTTTTTTCAGACCAAGTACAAGTACTTACGTTTGCATACTTGCCAATACCGAGTACAGATATGAGTACTTAATAATGCCATTACACTTGTAATGGCATTACACGTCCTTCTGGCCTTCTCTATGTTACTTCTTAATCAACATTCTCAAAGCAAACATCGCATCTGTGATGCTCATTCATAGCATGAAACCATACTGTTCCCGCTAATCATCACCTCTCCTCTTAACCTAGCTTCTATTACTCTTTCCCGTATCTTTATGCTGTGGCTGATCAACTTTATACCTCTGTAGTTGCTACAGTTCTGCACATCGCCCTTGTTCTTGAAAATTGGTACCAGTGTGCTTCTTCTCCACTCCTCAGGCATCCTCTCACTTTCCAAGATTGTGTTAAACAATCTAGTTAAAAACCCCACTGCCATCTCTCCTAAACATCTCCATGCCCCCACAGATATGTCATCAGGACCAACTGCCTTTCCACTCTTCATCCTCTTCATAGCTGCCCTCACTTCCTCCTTGCTAATCCACAGCACTTCCTGATTCAGTAGCCCCACATCATCCAACCTTCTCTCTCTCTCATTTTCTTCATTCATCAGCCCCTCAAAGTACTCCTTCCACCTTCTCAGCACACTCTCCTTTCTTGTCAGCACATTTCCATCTCTGTCCTTGATCACCCTAACCTGCTGCACATACTTCCCAGCTCGGTCCCTCTGTTTAGGCAATTGGTACAAGTCCTTTTCTCCTTCCTTAGTGTCTAACCTGTCATACAACTACACCTTTTCCTTTTCCTTTGCCACCTCTCTTCGCTTTACGCAGCATCTCCTTGTACTCCTGTCTACTTTCTTCATCTCCCCGACTATCCCACTTCTTCTTTGCCAACCTCTTCCTCTGTATACTTTGCTGTACTTCCTCATTCCACCACCAAGTCTCCTTGTCTTCTTTCCTCTGTCCTGATGACACACCAAGTACCTTCCTAGCTGTCTCCCTCACTATTTCTGCAGTGGTTACCCAGCAGTACGGCAACTCTTCACTACCACCCAGTGCCTGTCTTAACTCCTCCCTGAACTCCACACAACAGTCTTCCTTCTTCAACTTCCGCCATTTGATATTCGGCTCTGCCTTCACTCACTTCCTCTTCTTGGTCTCCAAAGTCATCTTACAGACCACCATCCGATGCTGCCTAGCTACGTTTTCCCCGTCACCACCTTGCAGTCTCCAATCCGCTTCAGATCTCACCTTCTACATAAGATATAGTCCACCTGTGTGCACTTTCCTCCACTCTTATACGTCACCCTGTGTTCCTCCCTCTTCTTGAAATATGTATTCACCACAGCCATTTCCATCCTTTTCGCAAAATCCACCACCATCTGTCCGTCTACATTTTTTCTCCTTGACACCATACCTCCTCATCACCTCTGTTCCCTTCACCAACATGTCCATTGAAGTCTGCTACAATCACCACTCTCTCCTCCTTGGGTCCCCTCTCCACCACGTCATCTAACTCACTCCAGAATTCTTCTTTCTCTTCCATCTCACACCCAACTTGCGGGGCATATGCGCTGATAACATTCGGCAATACACCTTCGATTTCCAGCTTCATACTCATCACTCTGTCCGACACACTCTTCACCTCCAGCACACTCTTGACATACTCTTCCTTCAGAATTACCCCTACCCCATTTCTCCTCCCATTCGCACCATGGCAGAAGAGTTTGAACCCACCTCTGATACTCCTGGCCTTACTCCCCTTCGGCCTGGTCTCTTGCACTCACGGTATGGCTACCTTTCTTCTTTCCATCATATCAGCCAGCTCTCTCCCTCTACCAGTCATAGTGCCAACATTCAAAGTTCCGACTCGCACCTCCACACTCCTACCCTTCCTCTTCTCTCGCTGCCTCTGGACATGCCTTCCCCCTCTCCTTCTCCTTTGCCAAACAGTAGCATAGTTTCCACCGGCACCCTGCTGGTTAACAGTACCGGTGGCGGTCGTTGGTAACCCGGGCCTCGACCGATCCGGTATGTAAATTTTCTTTATGATCTGCATATTTGATTTGGCAAAGATTTTACGCCAGATGCCCTTCCTGACGCAACCCTCCCCATTTATCCGGGCTTGGGACCAACACTAAGAATGCACTGGCTTGTGCATCCTCAGTGGTCGGGTTCTTTAGGACAAATACGGCAGCATGACAGATTACTTTAAACTGCTGCAGGCTACTGACAGGTTAATTATGTATATATATATATGTAGGAAAAACACCTTGAATACATAGCTGTACAAGCTTGTTTCTTGCGTCGTGCACTCGTCAGCTGCTAATGTGATTCAACAAAGAAAACACACAGTTTACGTTGCCCCACGTCACGCCCCTAATTTCGGTGGACAGCAACCAATGAGAGGAGGAAACATTTAAACTATTACAACCAATGGGGTAGGTAGTTACCATGCACAGCAACAATGATGGGGTAGAAAATATTACAACCAATGGAGTAAGAGGCTGGGGCTTGTTTTGAAAAGCATTTAAATGATCAGGGCACTGTTGAAATAGCCTACATTTAGAATATAACAAGGAAACGTCAAATGGGGTAATTCATGTCTCTCATATAGTGGGGTGGTGTTGGGGCACAGCTGGACGGGCGGGCAGTTAAAATATAAAAAAATACAACATCTAATGAATGTCACGTATATCATCTAATGGGGGGGGGGGGTCTGACTCTCGTTCATATGGAGATATACTTCCAAACATTTCGGTCAGTGATCCCTGCCAGGTGGTATTCGGCCTACTGGACACTGGTTGTTGGGTTTGTAGCCATGCAGTTGTCATACGTGGCCTTGTGATGCTTTCTTAAATGCTGGAACAGGTTTGTAGCGTTGCCCCGTGTTGTAGCTGCGGTAGCAAGACATGTTCTGCACAATACCTGACTCTGTGCAGCATCATCTTTCCTAAATCCAAAATAGGTCCAGACAACTGACGTGCTGCTCCTCTTTGACACTATTTTGTCTCCTCTTCAGTGTTCGGTTGTGCCGAGGCCATGTTCACGAGATGGTAACGGTACTGCTAGAATCAAAGCATAGCGTGGCAAGTTGTTTTCTTCATTTACTGCTCTCACTCGCATGTCACATGAGCGTAGGGTAGTGTGTGTGTACGTGAACCCCATATTACCTGGTGTTTCCCGCCCTCTGATTGGTTAGATTGTGGAACATAGAAAAAAACACCTTTTTTTTTAAATCGCACCCTTTGCAATTTGAAGATTGCGTACCGTTATATTGCGATGTTGGTTTGAATTGGATTAATCGTTCAGCCTACTGCATGCAAGCGTGTGATACAGGACCAGCGAGATTTCATGTAGATTTCATTTGGAGGCTTTCTCCAGTCTGCATATCCGTTTCATATCGTACCTGAAAAAACATTTGCAGATGCACCAAGTACAACAATGAGAGATACTGATGCAAGGTTTTGGTGAGTGGGGCCTTGTTGTGGAATAATCAACCTGTTTGATTTCCAGCGCTGGCATTTATTACCTTCCACTGGTGCAATCAGTCAGACTCTAAATTGTACATATAATAAGAATAGGAGACCCACTATTTTCTACTTCTTTTTTCTTGTTCATAATTTTATATCCTTTTTTTATGTGTTAGCTGTAATGTACTTTTATGAACATTGGTGATCTACTTCCTGGTTCAGCTGGATGGAACCAGCAGCCTGTACTTAACATAGGTCAGGCCTAGTCAACTGGCGGCCTGCGGGCCAAATCCGGCCCGAGGATTTTTTCCCCGGCCCTTTGATCAATTTTTATGAGAACATTAAAAATTATAATGCATTTTGGTGAGAAGGTGAGAGATGATCATAATATCTTAACAAGTAATTTCATTTTCTTTCCATCTGCCAATGTATTGTAAGTTGTTTTGAATGTCTCTTTAATTGGGGCCTTTTGATCATCAGTATTGGTGATGGTGAGAAGTGATTCATTAGCTAAAATAAACGTAGCCTATATAAATGTATGAAATGGCTGCCCTATTTTGTATGTTATATAAACACATTGTTAATAAACGCTTTTGATACACAGTATTAAGGGTATTTAGTGTTATTTTTCATGTTCACATGTAAGTGCTAAGATCCGACAATTACTCTGAAAATATTTGGCCCCCTTACCATTTACATTTGAGTAAGTTGGCCCTCATAAGAAACTAGTTGACTAGCCCTGCCGTAGTAGTACCCATCCATACACTACCTTGCCAGCACTATAGAGAAGTCATAGATAATGGACAACCATGGACACAGTCTAACTGAGACACTGTGGTGGTGGTGGGGGGGGGGGGTTGTTTAAAGGACAGGTTTAAGACTCCTGTTCAGTTGTAAAGCTGAGTCCAGCAGTGGTCCCATGTCCAAAATCTACAAAATGAAGCTTGTGAGTAAAATAATATAGCTGATGAGCATGATGGTGAAACCTATGAAAATAACATCCAGGTTGTAAAATAAGGAATTATGCTTCAAGAAGGTTGTTGTTATTCTAGAGTTCAGTCTGTTTTCCTTCATGCAGCTTCAAAATTATGCCGGTTCATCCCTGTTAATGTTCATTATTCTGACTGGAAAAACCCCTGGAGAAGTGAGACAAGAGACAAAAGGAAAAACCAGGGTAACCTGACAGACACTGGGCGGGACACCGAGGTACACAGCTCTACTTCACATCTTCCTCATCAGGCTGTGGCCTGGTGGTCTCCATCAGCACATCACAGTGGAGATGCTGACAGATGTAATGAGAAGGTCTGACCACCAGACAACAGCTGATTGCTGTGACCTCCTGCCCAGCAGACCTCTTCCTCTGCTCTCTCAACACAAAGGGAAGGAAATGACAATCTGTAGAACCCACAACCTGACCAAACTGGAAGATGTGTGTACACGTGTGTTTGAATCTAGTTGTGTCTGTGTACAAATAGATGTGTTTGGTTCAGTGTAAATATGTGGTTCATTGAGTGTGTGTTTGTATGTATGTGAGCGTATATGATTTTCAGTGTGTATCGGTGAATGTGTGTATGTTTGTGTACTTATTTATGTGTGTGCATGTGTGTTAACATGTACACTGGTTTGGTGTGAGTCTGCATTCAAAGCTGTTAATCTTTCGTGTGTGTTATCTGTTTACATGTGTGAGATGGTTGCTAGTGAGTGTGTGTCTGTGCATACACTTTTTTGGCCGTGTGTGAGTGTGTATTTGGGTTTGAATGTGTGTGCATTTAAGTATGTATGTGCAATTTTGTTGCATGCATGCATGTATGTTTTATGCACACAAGTTTTCGTGTGTGTGTGTGTTTGTGTGTCTAAGATCATCGTACCAGTGAAATGAGAAGCAAGATGTACTCAGTGTTCACAGCAATGACACCTCACCCACAACTTTTTTTTTCCGTTGAAAAAGCAACATGAGCTTGATCAGCAGTGGTGTTTGGTGAGTTAAAATAAACCTGCTCACTGCTGAGAACCAGAACGCTCATTCTGACCTTTATTTCCATGAGTTGAGTCTACTGTTGCACTTAGTACAGAAACACAACTGACAACTACGAGGTTCAGCTGGTTTTTTCTGTCTGTGTCTATTTGACCATGTCCCGGCCACGGTTGTGTGCGTATAGTTGTGTGGTGTTGCCTCCTGTATCTAACCCTCACTCTGACTCTACATCCAGGTATCGCCAGGTGCTCCTCATCACCTCATCAACCGTCAACCAATCATCCAATTCCCATCAGCTGTGCAGTCTGCTATTTAAACCCCCACGTGTCTTCACTTCCCCGCCAGCTGGTTTAGTTTGTGTGATTTTAGTTTGTGTGTTGTAGCTACTTTGTGTTGATGCTTTTGTCTCTGTAGCTACTTTGTGTTGATGCTTTTGTCTCTGCAGCTACTTTGTGTTGATGCTTTTGTCTCTGTAGCTACTTTGTGTTGATGCTTTTGTCTCTGTAGCTACTTTGTGTTTGTAATGTCTGGCCCGTTTTTGGTTAAGTTTGCATTTGGACTATTTTGAGTTGTGTTTAGCCTTCAGTTTGTTTAGTTCTTTTGGGCAAGGGGGTCAAGGTAAGATGCCCATGGGCAAACACCCCATCACGTAGCTTACCTCTGTTAGACACACTAGGTTAGGAGCGGTTGCCACCTTCTGTCTTTAGGTTTGGTGCTTTTCAGCACTGTCAAGGGGGGTTATTTTGTTAGTTTATTGTTTTGGCAACCGTCCGGTTCCCTTGTCCTGTCATGGTGTTAATAAATATTTAAATTTGTATGTTTATGTCTCACTGTGTTGCACCCTCACCCCACCGTTACCCAGTGCACTAATTGTTGCACCCTCACCAGACCGAGGGACGTACCAGACGAATAAAGAAACTGAGATGTGGTCATTTTGGCTGATTTACATCCAACCACACATAGAAATAAGAGAAACAAGTGGAAGAAGGAAGTAGCACCCGACTAACCACAGGAGATATATCTGTCTCTGTACCAACAACCAGTTCACATACAGACCAACAGAAGACAGCAGCAAAAGAGGGACAGACAGACAGAGAGCAGAATGGCTGAGTTGAGGATGAGTGAAATATCATTATTTCTGATAATACTGTTTCCTGCAGCAGGTAAGAACACATTTTAATGTATCTTAGATAACAGCTTATGGATAAATAACATTCAGCAATATTGTATAAATTTCCTCTTAACATGGAAACATTATTACATAATTTATGAATCCGTCTTCATTCTATGAGGATCGTTCATTATCTACTACTACTACTACTTTCGGCTGCTCCCGTTAGGGGTCGCCACAGCGGATCATCCGTTTCCATTTCTTCCTGTCCTCTGCGTCTTCCTCTGTCACACCAGCCACCTGCATGTCTTCCCTCACCACATCCATAAACCTCCTCTTTGGCCTTCTTCTTCTCCTCTTCCCTGGCAGCTCCATATTCAGCATCCTTCTCCCAATATACTCAGCATCTCTCCTCCACACATGTCCAAGCCATCTCAATCTTGCCTCTCTTGCTTTGTCTCCAAACCGTCCAACCTGAGCGGTCGCTCTAATATACTCGTTCCTAATCCTGTCCTCCTTCGTTACTCCCAGTGAAAATCTTAGCATCTTCACCTCCAGCTCCACCTCCTGTCTTTTCATCAGTGCCACTGTCTACAAACCATATAACATAGCTGGTCTCACAACCATCTTGTAAACTTTCTCTTTAACTCTTGCTGATACCCTTCTGTCGCAAATCACTCCTGACACACTTCTCCACCCACTCCAACCTGCCTGCACTCTTTTTCACCTCTCTACTGCGATTCCCGTTACTTTGGACAGTTGACCCCAAGTATTTAAACTCAAATGCCTTTGTCACCTCCACTCCTTGCATCCTGACCATTCCACTGTCCTCTCTCTCATTCACGCATAGGTATTCCATCTTGCTCCTACTGACTTTCATTCCTCTTCTATCCAGTGCATACCTCCACCTCTCCAGGCTCTCCTCAACCTGCACCCTACTCTCGCTACAGATCACAATGTCATCCGCGAACATCATCGTCCATGGAGACTCCTGCCTGATCTTGTCCGTCAACCTGTCCATCACCATTGCAAACAAGAAAGGGCTCAGAGCCAATCCTTGATGTAATCCCACCTCCACCTTGAACCCATCTGTCATTCCAACCGCACACCTCACCATTGTCACACTGCCCTCATACGTATCCTGCACCACTCCTACATACTTCTCTGCAACTCCAGACTTCCTCATACAATACCAAACCTCCTCTCTCGGCACTCTGTCATAAGCTTTCTCTAAATCTACAAAGACACAATGTAACTCCTTCTGGCCTTCTCTATACTTCTCCATCAACATTCTCAAAGCAAACATCGCATCTGTGGTGCTCTTTTGCGGCATGAACCCATACTGCTGCTCGCTGATCGTCACCTCTCCTCTTAACCTAGCTTCTATTACTCTTTCCCAAATCTTCATGCTGTGGCTGATCAACTTTATACCTCTGTAGTTGTTACAGTTCTGCACATCGCCCTTGTTCTTGAAAATCGGTACCAGTATGCTTCTTCTCCACTCCTCAGGCATCCTCTCACTTTCCAGGATTGTGTTAAACAATCTAGTTAAAAACTCCACTGCCATCTCTCCTAAACATCTCCATGCCTCCACAGGTATGTCATCGGGACCAACTGCCTTTCCACTCTTCATCCTCTTCATAGGTGCACTCACTTCCTCCTTGCTAATCCGCTGAACTTCCTGATTCACTATCCCTACATCATCCAACCTTCTCTCTCTCTCATTTTCTTCATTCATCAGCCCCTCAAAGTATTCCTTCCACATTCTCAGCACACTCTCCTCGCTTGTCAGCACATTTCCATCTCTATCCTTGATCGCCCTAACTTGCTGCACATCCTTTGCAGCTTGGTCCCTCTGTCTAGCCAATCGGTACAAGTCCTTTTCTCCTTCCTTAGTGTCTAATCTGTAATACAACTCACCATACGCCTTTTCCTTTGCCTTTGCCACCTCTCTCTTTGCTTTACGCTGCATCTCCTTGTACTCCTGTCTACTTTCTTCATCTCTCTTACTATCCCACTTCTTCTTTGCCAACCTTTTCCTCTGTATAATTTGCTGTACTTCCTCATTCCACCACCAAGTCTCCTTGTCTTCCTTCCTCTGTCCTGATGACACACCAAGTACCTTCCTAGCTGTCTCCCTCACTATTTCTGCAGTGGTTTTCCAGCCATCTGGCAACTCTTCACTACCACCCAGTGCCTGTCTTAACCCCTGCCTGAACTCCTCACAACAGTCTTCCTTCTTCAACTTCCGCCATTTGATCTTCGGCTGTGTCTTCACTCGCTTCCTTTTCTTGGTCTCCAAAGTCATCCTACAGACCACCATCCGATGCTGCCTAGCTACGTTCTCCCCTGTCACCACCTTGCAGTCTCCAATCCCTTTTAGATCGCGCCTCCTACATAAGATATAGTCCACCTGTGTGCACTTTCCTCCACTCTTGTACATCACCCTGTGTTCCTCCCTCTTCTTGAAATATGTATTCACCACAGCCATTTCCATCCTTTTCGCAAAATCCACCACCATCTGTCCTTCCACATTTCTCTTCTTGACTCCATACCTTCCCATCACCTCCTCATCACCTCTGTTCCCTTCACCAACATGTCCATTGAAGTCTGCTACAATCACCACTCTCTCCTCCTTGGGTCCCCTCTCCACCATGTCGTCCAACTCACTCCAGAATTCTTTTTTCTCCTCCATCTCACACCCAACTTGCGGGGCATATGCACTGATAACATTCAGCAATAAACCTTCAATTTCCAGCTTCATACTCATCACTCTGTCTGACACTCTCTTCACCTCCAGCACACTCTTGACATACTCTTCCTTCAGAATTACCCCTACCCCATTTCTCCTCCCATTCACACCATGGTAGAAGAGTTTGAACCCACCTCCGATACTCCTGGCCTTACTCCCCTTCCACCTGGTCTCTTGCACACACAGTATGCCTACCTTTCTTCTTTCCATCATGTCAGCCAGCTCTCTCCCTTTACCAGTCATAGTGCCAACATTCAAAGTTCCAACTCTCACCTCCACATGCCTACCCTTCCTCCTCTCTAGCTGCCTCTGGACATGCTTTCCCCCTCTCCTTCTCCTTCGCCCAACAGTAGCATAGTTTCCACCGACACCCTGCTGGTTAACAGTACCGGTGGCGGTCGTTGGTAACCCGGGCCTCGACCGATCCGGTATGTAAGTCTTATTTATGATCCGCATATTTGATTTGGCAAAGATTTTACGCCGGATGCCCTTCCTGACGCAACCCTCCCCATTTGTCCGGGCTTGGGACCAACACTAAGGATGCACTGGCTTGTGCATCCTCAGTGGCTGGGTTGAGGATCGTTCATTATGATGTTATTTAAAACATGCTGAATGGTTCATATAGGGAATTCCTGAAAGTCAAGATCTGAACTGCATTATTTGCCAGTCTTCAAATATATATTCACACCAGCTGTGTTGGTACCAGCTGTGTTGTTATGTGGATTTTATTCATTTGGATCAATAATAAATATTTTCTCCTCAGCAGTTACCGGACAAAAATATCTCTTCATCTACGGGAGAGATGGAGATGATGAGGTCACTCTACCATGTACCAGTGTGAGACCAGGACCAGAAAACTGTTTCAATACTACGTGGCTCTTCAGTAACAATGATGAGCTACAAGGATTGGTTTCTCGTGGTCAAGTTAGAAGGAAGAACTTCACCAACTCCAGAGCAGACAGACTGAGTATTACACCAAACTGTTCTCTGCTTATAAAGAAGGTGACAGGCGAGGACGTTGGTCGATACATCTGCCGACAACTCCCATACCAACCAAATTATGATTCTTACGTTCATCTTTCAGTTGTAAGCAGTGAGTATTTCCATTGTATCCTCTTCATCTTAATCCACATTCTTATAACTATTCAGAGCTGCTGCAGGACAGGTGGCAGTAATGACCACGGCAGTAATGTCTTAATGATGTTATAACTTTGTACCATGTGGCTGTCTTCCTCTACACACATCACCATCTTCTCCAGTGACTGGTCAGAAGACCGCTGACCACCTGATGCTCTCCTGCTCTGTGTGGACATATGACCTGGCTATAAAGGTGGAGTGGGTGGAGGAGAAAGATAGTCAGACGAGCTGTGTTCGCAAGGAATACGCAGTGTATTTCTGTAACTCCACTGTGATGCTTTCAACCACCCAGAAGAAGGAGACATTCAGCTGTCAACTGACTGCTTTTAACAACAGACTGACGACATTTGACTTCATCTTTCAAATCAGTGGTAAAGTATGATTTTGAGGTGTTCAAATGATGTCTTTTCACTTGGTCTGATAAACGGGACAGTGTGACCTCTTTAGAGACGCCCCTGTTCATTGGGTATCATTGCTTCCTCTGTCCAGAAAACAAAGAAAAAGCAGAAGACGATGAAAAAGAGACACGAGGCTTTGCCAACACAACTAACATGACAATTACACCAAGTTAGGACTTTACATCCCTTTACTAACTTGTCTCTCTCTCTCTCCCCCCTTTACTCGTCGGTGTCGCCAGGTCATCTTGCCGGGGCTTAAGTCCTGAACGTTTCTTGTGTAGCCCGAATATAATTTTAAATGTAAGCCCGACAACAAGCATAACGTGTGTGAATGTCCGATAGTCTTCGTAACATAACAGCCTGTCAACATAATGCAGGTCTCTAGAATAACTCCCCGTGTGTGTGTGTGTGTGTGTGTGTGTGTGTGTGTGTGTGTGTGTGTGTGTGTGTGTGTGTGTGTGTGTGTGTGTGTGTGTTGTGCAGGGGGTGCAGTTGGTTGTGTAATGTCTGAGTTGGAGTGTGTGAGGGGTGTGAAAGTGATCAAACAAACCTGCAGTAAAACACATTCAAGTCGTCAGCTAGTTGAAGGTTCTCTACAGTGTGTGTGTGTGTGTGTGGAGGGGGGTTTCCTGTAGTTTGTGATGTCCTCCTGCAGGCGTCTCCACACAGACGCAGGATCAAATTTAAATAATTCATCATTGTGATTATTATGATCATCATGATGACCATTAGGCAGTTTTGGTGCCCCTCCAGCACTTGGTGCCCTACGCACCACAGAATAGAGATCGTACAGTGCAATGACAATTTGCTCATGAGTGCAAAATCTATTCTGCAGCTCATTACAAGGATACACAACCAGAATATCTTTACTGGGTTTGTAGTGGATCTTAGCTGCACAGCCCACAAGAAGAAGCTCCAGAAATATTTTACCTGATTTAGTTTTGCCGTCATGTGATGTGTTTTTGTTTTTGCTCTTTTTTCCTCCACAGATTCTTCTGTCCTGACTGCCAACTTAGTGACTGTGGGTTTGGCCCTTTTCTACGTAATTGTAACTGCAGTCATCGTGTACAGGTGGAGAGCTAAAGGTAATGATATTTACAGGTGAACATTTGATAGTCATGAGAAAGACGTAATTTCAGGATCTAAACTCCTCTCACTTGTTTTATTTTTTCCAGGGAATCAAACAGCACGTGATGGAGATAATGTTAGTTTTACAATTACAAATTCAACATAACCAAGGCTGTAAAATGCTGTAGCAAAATGGTGTATTGTGGTTTTTATTTGTTTTGTTTTGTAACTCCCTGTGTTGAAAGGTTAGCATGATATTTCCTGTTCAGACCAACTGATGTGATAATGTTTGTTCCTATAATACTGCAAGACGCTTCAGAAGAGGTCAGAGAGCATATGCTGTTTTATATCTTTACTATAACTCTGTGTGTGTCTCACAGAGAGAGTTTGAGTTTTAAAGAACCTTTATTTAACATGTGCTCCCTATCCCAGTGTCACCAGCAAAATCTACTGGAAAAAAAATGAATGCACAGACAAGTAAATCATAGAAAACGAATAATACTTGAATAAAATGAGTAATAATAAAATATCATAATTAAACATTAATAAATAAATAAAAAATAGTCATGAAAAATAACTAGAAAGCAATGATCCCAAACAAAAAGGAAAACAAGCTACCCATTATACAGCACCAGACTGGTTAACCAAACACAGAGCTGTACATCTGTACGTCTATACATCTCCACCTATCACAGAGCAGACGATGATGTAACACCATTGCTGCTCCAAATCACACATGTCACTCATCAGTTTGGAGAATCTAAAATCAGCCCACACCCTGGCCCTCACCGAACCCACAAACGATGAGGTAACCCTCGATTAGAATAATTTTCAATTTTACTGTTTCTGCTTTTATTAATAATATAAATACACCCTGTGGATCCACCACCCACGGGGATGAGCACCGGGGGAGGGTGCAATGCAGACCAGGCGCCAGGCAAAGGCAGGGACCGGGCTGTGCCGACTCCCAGCATCACAGACTGGTGCTCAGGATGTGGCATGTCACCTCTCCAGCACCCTCCAGGTTGGGGATGAGATGTTGCCTCAAGTGAAGGAGTTCAAGTATCTTGCAGTCTTGTTCACGAGTGAGGGTAGGATGGAGGAGGAGATTGACAGGCGGATTGATGCAGCATGAGCAGTAATGCGGACATTGTATCGGACCGTTGTGGCAAAGAAGGAGCTGAGCCGGGAGGCAAAGCTCTCAATTTACCAGTCAGTCTTCATTTCAACCCTCACTTATGGTCATGAGATCTGGGTAGTGACCGAAAAAGTGAGATCACGGATACAAGCGGCTGAAATGAGTTTCCTCCAGAGGGTGTCTGGGCTCAGCCTTAGAGATAGGCTGAGGAGCTCAGACATCCAGAGGGAGCTGGGAGTAGAGCCGCTGCTCCTTCGTGTCGAAAGGAGCCAGTTGAGGTGGTTCGGGCATCTGATTAGGATGCCTCCTGGGCACCTTCCTTTGGAGGTTTACCGGGCACGTCCAACTGAGAGGAGACCCCGGGGTAGACCCAGAGCTCGCTGGAGGGACTACATGTCCAATCTGGCCTGGGAACGCCTGTGGATCCCCCAAGAGGAGCTGGAGGGCGTTGCTGGGGAGAGGGACGTCTGGAGTGCCCTACTTAGTTTGCTGCCACTGTGACCCGACCCCGGAGAAGCGGCTGAAGATGAGATGAGGGACATATATAAAAGTTTCTTTAAACTTTTATATGCTAGTAAGCAGACTTTCGTTTGACTTTTGCAATGAAAACACTGCATGTCACCATGGACTGATCTGAAAAGCCTACAGGCATAATCCTGCATTCTTTAAAAATACTAAAGTGATCTCTAAAAGAATAGAAACAATGTAATCGTGCCATAGTAAAAGACTTTTCTCTACTATGAACCCAGGTGTACTGTCTAACTTCCTCATCAACTAAACTGTGAGTTACTGCTCCACTAGTTTTACTTAAATGACTTAAAACAGCTTCACCATCCCCTCCTTCTTCCAGTCAGGGTCATTCCTGATGTCACCATGTGTTTCCTGGACAAACATGACATCAGGGAGCTTTAGCTTTACAAGTTCAGAAAGACATGCCCTCTTTCTCACGTCTCTTGCTCCATTTAGATTTAAGTGTAGAGACTTTGACGTTGGCCATCGAGACTGATGGGAGAAAAAAAAACGATTACAGAACAACATTAACCAGAACAGGAAATGATGTCTTATACTGGTTCTGACTCTTCATGCTGTATTTCCTGTTTGATTTTCAGAACCATTTTCTTTAACCTGTAGACCTCTGGATCAGTGTAGCCTCCTTTTTCTTTTCTTCTCATCTGGGATTTAACAGAATACAGAAACATTTCTTTATCTGCAAAAAAATCCTAAATTTTACCTTTCTCACGATTTTTGTCTGTTGCAAGAACTTCTTAATCTGGTGTGCATCATAGTTCTCTTGCTTTGTTGCAACAGACAAACGGGAGGTGGTGTGTGTCTGGCTGTTTACACCACAATCCTCCTCCTTCATCCTAAACTCAGCTTCAGACAGCTGTACCTCCTGCTGCTTTCTGTTTAGTACAGGTACCTGGCTGTCTATGCCACAGTCCCCTTCCTCCTCCTCCTCCTCCTCCTCCATACTCAACAGTGGTTCCTCCTGCTGCCTGCCTCTCCCCCCTGTTATTGCTCCTTTATCGGCTTGAGAGCCACTTGTTTTAGCTGGCTGCTTTCTCCTCAGAAGAAGGAACCTTACAGATGTTTTTCTCCTCCATCAAATCCTCGTCGCTGCTCAACACCACACCTTCTGCAGCTCTACCTGTAGTGTTTGATGCCACCGCCTGTTTACCTCGAACCTCTTTTTCATCATTTACATTTTTCTTTCCAGACTTTTCACTCTGTTTGGGTGGTTCAGTTTTGTCAGCGTAGTCTGGACTCTGTTCCTTTTCTGTTGTCTCTTCGCTGCTCTGCCTGGTTTCACTCTGTTTGTTTCCTCTCACTTCTTCACTCTGTGTTTTGTCATCAGAGGAGTGTTTCTTAGGACATGTCCAAACCAAATGACCCGCTCCTCCACAGCCAAAACACTTCCAAGTCCCAGAGTTTACAAAAATCACATAACACACAACTGCTTTGTCTACAGTATCGACAAAAATCACCACAGCGCCGTTCATTCTAGCAGCAGATTTAATGCTGCTGTGACCCACAACCTCCCCGACTGCCAAAACACAATCCTCCACCGAACAAGGAAAGCCAGGCGACATTTTAAAGCCATGTTTCCTGGTGAGTTTGGTGAACTCCATACTGGCATTTAACATACCGACCAGCAAACGCTGGCTGACCACAATCACACACACACACAACCCCCGAAAACCTAAACTTATAACTTTCTACAGAATAGAATAGAATAGAATGTCTAAATGTCTGAAATCATGTGAGGTGTGGTTGTGTTTTATTCTGATGCAGGGGAAAACTATTTGACTAAATAAAAACCAAGGAATAGAATAGAACTACTATTAGAAGCAGATGCTACTCCTATTAATTATGTTTCTGTTACTACCACCTATATTATTACCATTACTACTACTTCTATTATTCTTCCTACTTCAGCTACCTGCACTTGTATTACCATGTCAGTCGCTTCTACTTAAGCTGCTGTCAGTGCTGCAACAAGTCCCTCTACTGACACCACTGCATACTGGACACCTGTCAAGGCAACCCGTTTTGTCTTCCACATTTCATTTTGGATAGAATAGAGTAAAATGGAGAGATATAAAATAGAATAAGGACAATGATTCTGTACAAAGCTGTGTGCCTCTGACCAACATTGAGCTGAACATGTGTCCTAAACTGTGCAGGCTGATCCCAGTGATGGTCTCCCCACCACCTCCGTCATCTGAGAAGAAGAAGCAGAGCAGGGCTGAAGGACAGGTAAGCCGTCTGATATGGATTCTCTATAGAGGAGACACAGGGAAGAGTGCCAGACAGTATTTAGTCCCAGGTTAGTGGGACACACTATCACCTCCAGACATGATGGCCACAACTTTTATACTATCTGAGCATTTGTTCCTGGTGTTTAGCTGTTCACTGTTGTCAGGTAAAACCCATGAAGGTCATTCATTTGTAAATGATGACAAAGACATTCAACCGAGAGAGACATTTTGTGTTGTTTTGTGTGTGCTTGTGTAATGTCATGGGCTGTTGTGTTTGAGCGATGTGTAATTTGGTGTTGTGTCCTCTCGTGTCATGTGGTGTTTGGTTGTATTGTTTTTTCTTTTGTGTCATTGTGTGTTGTGACGTGTAGTGTTGTGTCACCTTGTGTGGTCTGCTGCTCTGTGCTACAGGATCTGGGTGATGATGATGAGGATGAAGTGACGTATCACACTGTGAGAACTCCTCCTTCCTCCTTCATATGAGACGCCATGCAGTCATCACATCTCTGCATTGATGGCTTCATGCTCCTGACGATGCTTCTGTCCACATTCCCAACATGTCAGTGGTTGGTCAGCCTCTCCACATCTGGTCTGTAATCCACATTTGTCACTGGCTGTATTCACAATGATGAAAGAAGCTTAACATGTGTTCCTTTCTTGTTCTACCTGATCAATTGAGAGTTTTGGTCAGTCAGTCTCATTCATCAGATGTGCTGATTAAATATTCCCTGATTAGTTTTCTACACATTTGTTGTGGTACAACCAATTTTGCATCTCTCCTGGTTTTCTGTGTTTTGTCAATCTACACTGGCTTGTGCATGGTACGTTGTTATGAAGACAGCTTGCATTAGTAATGCTTATTCAAAAGCCATAAGCTCTTTGGTAACCTCAGTATGACAGTGTGTAAAAATGTGAAATCCTCCTACCTGATCGCATCAGTGCTCTGCCATTCTTCACACTGTAGGTGTTGTGTAAAAAAAGAGATGTGGTTTGATGTTCTTCTCACAGAGTGTTAATTTGCATAAGTATATGTGTAAATACTGCTTCACATGCAGCCCAGTTGTGAGACCCCCTCAGTTTTCATTAGGTCATTAAGTTTTACTGTCACATTTATTAAACACTGACAGTATGACACCAAATTATGACCGTTCACCAACAAAGACTGTTTTCATATGCAATGGAAAACATGGTTAAGTCTATCATTTGTTACTCGCTGAATTTAGTTTATATCATATGTTCTGTTTTTAGTTTATATCTGATTTTAGTTTTATCATATATCATAATTGTAATCCAATTACACAATCAAACAATTAAAAAAATAATTTCAAACCATTTATTTTTGTTTTCACTTTTACTGCCGATTGTTTATGATAGATAAGGGAATAAAATTGACAATTCAACATGTTTGTAGTTTTACATGTTATTTTACGCTATATAATTATTCTTTTAATGAGTACTTGTAGAATGTATTGTTAAAGAAGTCTTTGGGACAGTGTTTTATTTGTCCACAAGAGGGCAGAGTGACGCAAAAAGAGGCAAAGCCTTAAAAGCAGACCCACCAAATGTAAAACTGTAACGTACATAAAGGAAGCTTATTAGTTTAATTAAAGACAATTTTGGGCATCAAACAATCGTGTTCAGACATGCTGTTGAGTTAAGAGATGGATGTGTTTCCTGTTTGTAGTTTATGAACAGTCATATTTCATTGTTGTTGATGTTACATGTGTAATAGTGTTTAGCTTTTTATGATTAAATAAAGTATTGTAGGTTGGCTCTAAGTGTGCGGGTGTGAAAATGTTCTGTCCCTATTAAATCAATGATTTTAATCCTCGTGGACCAACTTTCCCGAGGCTTCACTTGACGCTCACTTGATTGGCAAATGTATCAACCACAAAGACTTGACGCATGCTCAGTAACCCAGGTAAGAAACTCCGAGAAGGTTGAATCAGTTCATCTGGACACAACGTTTATTGACAGACACGTCTCATCCCTCAACTAAGTGACATAATAACCCAGGTAAGAGAGTCGGGTCATTTCTAGCGTTTTTGTTCACATGTCTCATACTATACATGCCACTCTATTCAGTCCTCTTGTCCCTTACAGGGGACAACTGCGCCTTTAAAATGACGTCACACGCGGGAGGGGGGACCTTGCGAACGTGGCTGGGACGCTACAAAATGGCTGCCATCTCAGTAACAGCGTTTTGTGGAAAAAAGGTAGGCATGATATTCATAAATAAAACATTTTTAATGTTATATTTTGATTGTTTCGAGTACGTAAACGTCTCAGGAATATCGGAGTGAGTTTTCAGAACTGAGCTTCTTTATTTTCGTTTGCAAGCCGCTAATTTATATTTGTCCTATATTGGGCCTCGTATCAGTCGTTACTATGGGCACATTTGTTCATACACACCCATGAATAGAGAAACCGATTGGCTCACACTGATGTCTTTGCAGGCCTGGGTGATTGCTCGTTGCAAGAAGTAGACAATAGATGTTAGGAGGAAGGAATTACTAATAACCATCATGCTTTGCTACTGCTCTCAGACAAACGTGGGGGCTAAAAATGCCATGAGTGTTTACGAACAGATTTGCCCATAGTAACGAGTGATACACGAGGCCCCAGTTTGTACTTAACATTTGTTTCTCATTGTTTTCAGCAGACAGCTCTATGACGGAGGCAGAGAGGATCCTTAACAGAATCACTGAGGGAGATTCTGACATGGAGTTATCAGAGGATGAGAGTCCAGAGAGAGTATGAGACAGAAGAGGGTGAAAGCTCGGATGAGGAGGACCCAGATGAGGTGGGTTCAAAACCAACACGTAGGGTTCTGAGGTTTTTATTTAATCAGTGCAAAAATGGAAGGAGATGTGTTCCAGGAAATAGATGCCAACATTTTATTTTTGAACCTAATGGAACAATTAATGAGGGAATTTCTTTTAACACATTCATTAGAACAGGGGTGGGCAGAAAGGGCCAGTGTGTGAGTGCAGGGTTTTGTTCCAACCAAGCAGTTACACACCTGATCCCACTAATCAACCAGTAGAGTCTCTGCTGAGGAACTTGACTAGGAGACACAGGTGTGTAACTGCTTGGTTGGAGCAAAAACCTTCACACACACACTGGCCCTTTCTGGATGAGATTGTCCACCCCTGCATTAGAAGGACGGACGCATGAAACAAAGTGTAAAAGTGTTCTCAAGTGAACTATCCCTTTTAACATTTCTATAACACGTTAATTGTGCTAAATTAGTGATTGTGCTTTGTCTTTCTCAGTCAAAGCTGTCTACTTACATGTAGCTCTGATGGCTAAACAACAAAATGGTGAAAGGTGAGAGTTAACAGTGAGGTCTACTGTGACATCTAGAGGCCTTTACACACCAGAGACGTGATAAATAACCGACACGAAATTTCGCATTTTCATGTCGGTTATTAGTCACATCCCCATCATCTTATTGTATTATTTTACAGTTTCATTCTCAATTCATGAATGCATCCCGGCATCTTATTAAACCTGAAAACTAAGATGAGTCCTGACTCTTCTGCATTTAATGGATGGAGTTTGGCTGGCTGCAGTGTTCGAATTACACCGAGGCTTTCAGGGGTGCCCACTTATGTGGTGTTTTGTGTGCGTGTGCGTTTGTGCTGGAGCTCAATATTTCAATATGATGTCATCAACACAAACAGTTCCACTATACTTTTTGGGAGGCCCCAGTGTGTGCACATGTACATTATTGTACTGTACTGTACATTACATCCAATTATAAGGGGATGTAATGTAGCCTACAGGCACACCACTAGGGGGTGCCAGTGACACATAGAAATGGGGCACTCCTGAACTTTGTCACTAGGTATGCCATGGGCAGAACCAGGTACGCCGGGCACTCCCGGGCGCCAGCGTACCTCGAACCCAGGCTGGCTGTTAAATTGGTGTTGATACACACGATGAGAACAGTACAGTCAGTTAAAAATAGTGAACATGGGTTTTTCAACACATTAATTACACTTCACTTTTTACAGGGGGTGGGACAAATGTTCTTCTTCGACTGTCATAAAGTCCTCGTTCCCTGACCGGGATCGAACCCGGGCCGCGGCAGTGAGACCGCCGAATCCTAACCACTAGACCACCAGGGAGACAGCAGAAGGGGAAATGCACACAAATGAAATTCGCAACAAATGGTGAGTAAATCATTGTTTTTATATTAAATGGAATTTGATTTCATGGGGGAGGGGGCATTCAACACACTGCATCAAATGCGACTCTACAAAGTAGAATTTAAGTCGACTAAATACCTCTGTCCTGCAGAGTAGACATGTATAGACTTTACAACACCGCCACCTAGTGGACTCTGGGTCAATAACATTGACATGCAGTGGCACAGTTGGTGTATGAAGAGTTGAACTTAAAGGATTTGAAATCTCCCTTGTATGGTACCGTCCGCCACACTGGAAGAGAAGAGAAGAGAATAAATGATAATAAATAATTGTGGCATGTTAACGGGATACAGCTCAGTGGAGGCACCTTTTTGGGTGTAATATTATGTTAATAGTTGTGCTTATCTAATCCCTGGTGTTTAATTATAATTACAATTATAAAATTATAATTATAATTTATGGGCATAATATATTTGAATATCCTGGGTTCGAGCCCCGGGGTAGTCCAAACTTTGGGGGTCGTCCCGAGTCGTCCTTTGTGTGGAGTTTGCATGTTCTCCCCGTGTCTGCATGGGTTTCCTCCGAGTGTTCGGGATTCATCCCACAGTCCAAAGACATGTAGGTCGTGTGACTCGGCCGCACTAAATTGTCCGTGTGTGTGTGTGTGTGTGTGTGTGTGTTTGTGTGTGTGTCGGACCTGTGATGGCCTGGTGGCCTGTCCAGGGTGCCTTCCCACCTGCTGCCCAGTGACTGCTGGGATAGGCTCCAGCATCCCTCGCCCCTGAGAGCAGGATAAGTGGTTTGGATAATGGATGGATGATATATGTGAATAACGTAGTGTGTTCTGTTTATCAGCTTCAAACTGGATACTATACATACGACGTTCCCTTTGGCAACATAAAGTTTCTCTTCTCTTCCGGTCTGATCGGACGGTACCATACGGGGGAGAAGATTTCAAATCCTCTCAGTTCAACTCTTCAAACGCCCACCAAATGTGTCGCTGCATGTCATTGTTATTGCCCCCGTAGTCCACTTGGAGGCGCTGTTGTTAAAACACAATGCTTTAGTTGCTTTTTTGTTGCAATTACATGTGTGGGTTATCTTCCTTCTGTTACCTCCTTGGTGGTCTAGTGGTTAGGATTCGGTGCTCTCACCGCTGCGGCCCGTTGTAAAAAACGGTTCAACTTGAATGAAAGAAGAAATTTCTGTCTCATTCCCCCTTAAAAAGTGAAATCTAACTGCTGCATCGTAAAGTTCCAAGTGTGTAGTTCACAACTGGACCATGGAAGAACTGAGGAGTTTTTCAGTAATCCTGTTTGGATTTTGTACGATGTAGACAACCACGCACTTCTACCTCATTAAAATACACGTGTGTGGCACAATGTGTAATTCATTAGGTGTTTGTGAGGGTGTCACGTAGAGAGGTATGTGAAACATAGAGCGTTCCACTTACCATGTGGACCTTTTTCAGGGACAGAGAGACATAATGTCAAAGAGAGGGAGAGAGGAAGAGATCACGCTTGGTGGAGGGCATTGATTATGAACAGAAAAACTGTGCTGAATTTCCCATCATCCCCAGTGTGTGTACATATACTGATATTACACTTTTACTGTGGCTTCATCACACAGCTGACACATAACTGCCATCAACCTAGTCATCAACCTTTTGTGGACCTTCTCTCTTTGAAATGCAAGCATCTTCTGCGTAGGATTTTGTTTGTGAGCAGAGCGAGGAAGCTCTTCTTCTTCCATACCGTTATGAGAGGCATCTATTGCTGGTCTGGGTCTCTGTTGTCTAGATATAATTTCATAGGTGGTTTCATTTCTGTTGAAGGAGTACAACTACCTTAGACTATCACATCGGAGTGGGTTAGGCCATCAGTCAGTAGCGTGGCAGGACCGATGAGGTGAAAGTCTTACTGTAGCATCCCCGGCTGAATGAGGGTCTAGAGTCTCAACTGATGTTGCATGAAGGTTTTATTTGCTAAACTTCCTCATGAGCCATACTCTTCACAAATACACCGTAAGAACTATAATGAAGAGAAAAATAGACTACTAGTACTACTACTGCTACTACTTAAGGCTGCTCCCGTTAGGGGGCGCCACAGTGGATCATCAGTTTCCATCTCTTCCTGTCCTCTGCATCTTCCTCTGTCACACCAGCCACCTCTTCCCTCACCACATCCCTAAACCTTGTCTTTGGCCTTCCTCTTCCCTGGCAGCTCCATATTCAGCATCCTTCTCCCAATATACCCAGCATCTCTCCTCCACACTTGTCCAAGCCATCTCAATCTTGTTTCTCTTGCTTTGTCTCCAAACCGTCCAACTTGAGCTGTCTCTCTAATATACTCGTTCCTGATTCTGTCCTTCTTCATCACTCCAAATGAAAATCTTATCATCTTCAAATCTGCCACCTCCAGCTCCGCCTCATGTATTTTCGTCAGTTTCACTGTCCAAGCCATATAAAATATTTGGTCTCACAACCGTCTTGTAAACCTTCCCTTTAACTCTTGCTGGTACCCTTCTGTCACAAATCACTCCTGACACTGTTCTCCACCCACTCCACCCTGCCTGAACTCTCTTCTTCACCTCTCTTCTGCACTCTCTGTTACTTTGGACAGTTGACCTTAAGGATGCACCGATACCATTTTTTTCAGACCAAGTACTTAGGTTTGCATACTTGCCAATACCGAGTACAGATATGAGTACTTAATAATGCCATTACATTTGTAATGGCATTACACGTCCTTCTGGCCTTCTCTACGTTACTTCTTAATCAACATTCTCAAAGCAAACATTGCATCTGTGATGCTCATTCATAGCATAAAACCATACTGCTGCTCGCTAATCATCACCTCTCCTCTTAACCTAGCTTCTATTACTCTTTCCCATATCTTTATGCTGTGGCTTATCAACTTTATACATCTGTAGTTGCTACAGTTCTGCACATCACCCTTGTTCTTGAAAATTGGTACCAGTATGCTTCTTCTCCGCTCCTCAGGTATCCTCTCACTTTCCAAGATTGTGTTAAGCAATCTAGTTAAAAACCCCACTGCCATCTCTCCTAAACATCTCCATGCCCCCACAGGTATGTCATCAGGACCAACTGCCTTTCCACTCTTCATCCTCTTCATAGCTGCCCTCACTTCCTCCTTGCTAATCCATGGCACTTCCTGATTCAGTAGCCCCACATCATCCAACCTTCTCTCTCTCTCATTTTCTTCATTCATCAGCTCCTCAAAGTACTCCTTCCACCTTCTCAGCACACTCTCCTTTCTTGTCAGCACATTTCCATCTCTATCCTTCATCACCCTAACCTGCTGCACATCCGTCCCAGCTCGGTCCCTCTGTTTAGCCAATCGGTACAAGTCCTTTTCTCCTTCCTTAGTGTCTAACCTGTCATACAACTACACCTTTTCCTTTGCCTTTGCCACCTCTCTTCGCTTTACGCAGCATCTCCTTGTACTCCTGTCTATTTTCTTCATCTCTCCGACTATCCCACTTCTTCTTTGCCAACCTCTTCCTCTGTATACTTTGCTGTACTTCCTCATTCCACCACCAAGTCTCCTTGTCTTCCTTCCTCTGTCCTGATGACACACCAAGTACTTTCCTATCTTTCTCCCTCACTATTTCTGCAGTGGTTACCCAGCAGTACGGCAACTCTTCACTACCACCCAGTGTCTGTCTTAACTCCTCCCTGAACTCCACACAACAGTCTTCCTTCTTCAACTTCCGCCATTTGATATTCGGCTCTGCCTTCGCTCACTTCCTCTTCTTGGTCTCCAAAGTCATCCTACAGACAACCATCCGATGCTGCCTAGCTCCGTTCTCCCCGTCACCACCTTGCAGTCTCCAATCCGCTTCAGATCTCACCTTCTACATAAGATGTAGCCCACCTGTGTGCACTTTCGTCCACTCTTATACGTCACCCTGTGTTCCTCCCTCTTCTTGAAATATGTATTCACCACAGCCATTTCCATCCTTTTCGCAAAATCCACCACCATCTGTCCGTCTACATTTTTTCTCCTTGACACCATACCTCCTCATCACCTCTGTTCCCTTCACCAACATGTCCATTGAAGTCTGCTACAATCACCACTCTCTCCTCCTTGGGTACCCTCTCCACCACGTCATCTAACTCACTCCAGAATTCTTCTTTCTCATCCATCTCACACCCAACTTGTGGGGCATATGCGCTGATAACATTCGGCAATACACCTTCGATTTCCAGCTTCATACTCATCACTCTGTCCGACACTCTCTTCACCTCCAGCACACTCTTGACATACTCTTCCTTCAGAATTACCCCTACCCCATTTCTCCTCCCATTCACACCATGGCAGAAGAGTTTGAACCCACCTCTGATACTCCTGGCCTTACTCCCCTTCAGCCTGGTCTCTTGCGCTCACGGTTTGGCTACCTTTCTTCTTTCCATCATATCAGCCAGCTCTCTCTCTCTACCAGTCATAGTGCCAACATTCAAAGTTCCTACTCGCACCTCCACACTCCTACCCTTCCTCCTCTCTCGCTGCATCTGGACATGCCTTCCCCCTCTCCTTCTCCTTTGCCCAACAGTAGCATAGTTTCCACCGGCACCCTGCTGGTTAATAGTACCGGTGGCGGTCGTTGGTAACCCGGGCCTGGACCGATCCAGTGTGTAAATTTTCTTTATGATCTGCATGTTTGATTTGGCAAAGATTTTACGCCAGATGCCCTTCCTGACGCAACCCTCCCCATTTATCCAGGCTTGGGACCAACACTAAGAATGCACTGGCTTGTGCATCCTCAGTGGTCGGGTTCTTTAGGACAAATACGGCAGCATGACAGATTACTTTAAACTGCTGCAGGCTACTGACAGGTTAATTATGTATATATATATATATGTAGGAAAAACACCTTGAATACATAGCTGTACAAGCTTGTTTCGTGCGTCGTGCACTCGTCAACTGCTAATGTGATTCAGAAAAGAAACACACAGTTTACGTTGCCCCACGTCACGCCCCTAATTTTGGTGGACAGCAGCCAATGAGAGGAGAAAACATTTAAACTATTACAACCAATGGGGTAGGTAGTTACCATGCACAGCAACAATGATAGGGTAGAAAACATTACAACCAATGGAGTAAGAGGCTGGGGCTTGTTTTGAAAAAGCATTTAAATGATCAGGGCACTGTTGAAATAGCCTACATTTAGAATATAACAAGGAAACGTCAAATGGGGTAAATCATGTCTCTCATATAGTGGGGTGGTGTTGGGGCACAGCTGGAAGGGCGGGCAGTTAAAATCTAAAAAAATACAACATCTAATGAATGTCACGTGTATCATCTAATGGGGGGGGGTCTGACTCTCGTTCATATGGAGATATACTTCCAAACATTTCGGTCAGTGATCCCTGCCAGGTGGTATTCGGCCTACTGGACACACTGGTTGTTGGGTTTGTAGCCATGCAGTTGTCATACGTGGCCTTGTGATGCTTTCTTAAGTGCTGGAACAGGTTTGTAGCGTTGCCCCGTGTTGTAGCTGCGGTAGCAAGACATGTTCTGCACAATACCTGACTCTGTGCAGCATCATCTTTCCTAAATCCAAAATAGGTCCAGACAACTGACGTCCTGCTCCTCTTTGACACTATTTTGTCTCCTCTTCAGTGTTCGGTTGTGCCGAGGCCATGTTCACGAGATGGTAACGGTACTGCTAGAATCAAAGCGTAGCGTGGCAAGTTGTTTTCTTCATTTACTGCTCTCACTCGCATGTCACATGAGCGTAGGGTAGTGTGTGTGTACGTGAACCCCATATTACCTGGTGTTTCCCGCCCTCTGATTGGTTAGATTGTGGAACATAGAAAAAAAAACACCTTTTTTTTTAAATCGCACCCTTTGCAATTTGAAGATTGCGTACTGTTATATTGCGATGTTGGTTTGAATTGGATTAATCGTTCAGCCTACTGCATGCAAGCGTGTGATACAGGACCAGCGAGATTTCATGTAGATTTCATTTGGGAGCTTTCTCCAGTCTGCATATCCGTTTCATATCCTACCTGGAAAAACATTTGCAGATGCACCAAGTACAACAATGAGAGATACTGATGCAAGGTTTTGGTGAGTGGGGCCTTGTTGTGGAATAATCAACCTGTTTGATTTCCAGCGCTGGCATTTATTACCTTCCACTGGTGCAATCAGTCAGACTCTAAACTGTACATATAATAAGAATAGGAGACCCACTATTTTCTACTTCTTTTTTCTTGTTCATAATTTTATATCCTTTTTTTATGTGTTAGCTGTAATGTACTTTTCTGAATATTGGTGATCTACTTCCTGGTTCAGCTGGATGGAACCAGCAGCCTGTACTTACCATAGGTCAGGCCTAGTCAACTGGCGGCCCGCGGGCCAAATCCGGCAGGAGGATTTTTTTCCCGGCCCTTTGATCAATTTTTATGAGAACATTAAAAATTATAATGCATTTTGGTGAGAAGGTGAGAGATGATCATAATATCTTAACAAGTAATTTCATTTTCTTTCCATCTGCCAATGTATTGTAACTTGTTTTGCATGTCTCTTTAATTGGGGCCTTTTGATCATCAGTATTGGTGATGGTGAGAAGTGATTCATTAGCTAAAATAAACGTTGCCTATATAAATGTATGAAATGGCTGCCCTGTTTTGTATGTTACATAAACACATTGCTAAAAAACGCTTTTGATACACAGTATTAAGGGTATTTAGATCTCATCATCACAACCTACAGAACCCACAACCTGACCAAACTGGAAGACGTGTGTACATGTGTGTTTGAATCTAGTTGTGTCTGTGTACAAATAGATGTGTTTGGTTCAGTGTAAACATGTGGTTCATTGAGTGTGTGTTTGTATGTATGTGAGCGTATATGATTTTCAGTGTGTATTGGTGAATGTGTGTATGTTTGTGTACTTATGTCTGTATGTATGTGCATGCGTGTTAACATGTACACTGGTTTGGTGTGAGTCTGCATTCAAAGCTGTTAATCTTTCGCGTGTGTTATCCGTTTACATGTGTGAGATGGTTGCTTGTGTGTGAGTGTGTGTCTGTGCATACACTTTTGGCTGTGAGTGAGTGTGTATTTGGGTTTGAATGTGTGTGCATTTAAGTATGTATGTGCAATTTTGTTGCATGCATGTATGTTTTCGTGTGTGTGTGTGTGTGTGTGTGTGTCTAAGATCATTGTACCAGTGAAATGAGAAGCAGGATGTACTCAGTGTTCACAGCAATGACACCTCACCCACAACTTCTTTTTTTTTATCCTTGGGAAAAAGCAACATGAACTTAATCAGCAGTGGTGTTTGGTGTGTTGAAATAAACCTGCTCACTGCTGAGAACCAGAACGCTCATTCTGACCTTTATTTCCATGAGTTGAGTCTACTGTTGCACTTAGTACAGAAACACAACTGACAACTACGAGGTTCAGCTGGTTTTTTCTGTCTGTGTCTATTTGACGATGTCCCAGCCACGGTTGTGTGCGTATAGTTGTGTTGCCTCCTGTATCTAACCCTCACTCTGACTCTACATCCAGGTATCGCCAGGTGCTCCTCATCAACCAATCATCCAATTCCCATCAGCAGTGCAGTCTGCTATTTAAACCCCCACGTGTCTTCACTTCCCCGCCAGCTGGTTTAGTTTGTGTGTTGTAGCTACTTTGTGTTGATGGTTTTGTCTCTGTAGCTACTTTGTGTTGATGGTTTTGTCTCTGCAGCTACTTTGTGTTGATGCTTTTGTCTCTGTAGCTACTTTGTGTTGATGCTTTTGTCTCTGTAGCTACTTTGTGTTTGTAATGTCTGGCCCGTTTTTGGTTAAGTTTGCATTTTGACTATTTTGAGTTGTGTTTAGCCTTCAGTTTGTTTAGTTCTTTTGGGCAAGGGGGTCAAGGTAAGATGCCCATGGGCAAACACCCCATCACGTAGCTTACCTCTGTTAGACACACTAGGTAGGAGCGGTTGCCACCTTCTGTCTTTAGGTTTGGTGCTTTTCAGCACTGTCAAGGGGGGTTACTTTTGTTAGTAATTTATTGTTTTGGCAACCGTCTGGTTCCCTTGTCCTGTCATGGTGTTAATAAATATTTAAATTTGTATGTTTATGTCTCACTGTGTTGCACCCTCACCTCACTGTTACCCAGTGCACTAATTGTTGCACCCTCACCAGACCGAGGGACGTACCAGACAAATGAAGAAACTGAGATGTGGTAATTTTGGCTGATTTACATCCAACCACACATAGAAATAAGAGAAATAAATGGAATAAGGAAGTTCCACCCAACTAACCACAGCAGATATATCTGTCTCTGTACCGACAACCAGTTCACATACAGACCAACAGAAGACAGCAGCAAAAGAGGGACAGACAGAGAGCAGAATGGCTGAGTTGAGGATGAGTGAAATATCATTATTTCTGATAATACTGTTTCCTGCAGCAGGTAAGAACACATTTTAATGTATCTTAGATAACAGCTTATGGATAAATAACATTCAGCAATATTGTATAAATTTCCTCTTAACATGGAAACATTATTACATAATTTATGAATCCCTCTTCATTCTATGAGGATCGTTCATTATGATGTTATTTAAAACATGCTGAATGGTTCATTTGGATCAATAATAAATATTTTCTCCTCAGCAGTTACCGGACGAGAATATCTCTACATCTACAGGAGAGATGGAGATGATGAGGTCACTCTGCCATGTACCAGTGTGAGACCAGGACCAGAAAACTGTTTCAGTACTACGTGGCTCTTCAATAACAATGATAAGACACAAGTATTGGTTTCTGGTGGTCAAGTTAGAAGGAAGGACTTCACCAACTCCAGAGCAGACAGACTGAGTATTACACCAAACTGTTCTCTGCTTATAAAGAAGGTGACAGGTGAGGACGCTGGTCGATACATCTGCCGACAAAAACTCCCAGACCAACCAGATGATGATTCTGGTGTTTACCTTTCAGTCGTAAGCAGTGAGTATTTCCATTGTATCCTCTTCATCTTAATCCACATTCTTATAACTATTCAGAGCTGCTGCAGGACAGGTGGCAGTAATGACCACGGCAGTAATGTCTTAATGATGTTATAACTTTGTACCATGTGGCTGTCTTCCTCTACACACATCACCATCTTCTCCAGTGACTGGTCAGAAGACCGCTGACCACCTGATGCTCTCCTGCTCTGTGTGGACATATGAGCTGGCTATAAAGGTGGAGTGGGTGGAGGAGAAAGATAGTCAGACGAGCTGTGTTCCCAAGGAAAACACAGTATATTTCTGTAACTCCACTATGATGCTTTCAACCACCCAGAAGAAGGAGACATTCAGCTGTCAACTGACTGGTTTTAACGACAGACTGACGACATTTGACTTCATCTTTCAAATCAGTGGTAAAGTATGATTTTGAGGTGTTCAAATGATGTCTTTTCACTTGGTCTGATAAACGGGACAATGTGACCTCTTTAGAGACGCCCCTGTTCATTGGGTATCATTGCTTCCTCTGTCCAGAAAACAAAGAAAAAGCAGAAGACGATGAAAAAGAGACACGAGGCTCTGCCAACACAACTAACATGACAGTTACACCAAGTAAGGACTTTACATCCCTTTACTAACTTGTTTCTCTCTCTCTCTCTCTCTCTCTCTCTCTCTCTCTCTCTCTCTCTCTCTCTCTCTCTCTCTCTCTCTCTGAGTGGATGGGGGTGTGACTGAGTGAGTGGAGTGTGTGAGTGTTTGTTGTGATCTCTACAGAGTGAGGGACTTCCCAACTTTTTGCCATCTTTATCTTTCATTGTAAATAGTGTGTATTGTAGGGTTTGCTTGTTTGGTGTGTGTGTATTTAGGCAGATTTTAGGGGGGTTTTGTGTGTTTGTAGTCGTGCTGGTCACCGGCATGGATGTGTCCAAACTGAGCAGGAAGCACGGCATTAAGCTCCTGCCGGCCTTCCCTTGTTCAGTGCAGCACTGCTCTCTGGCAGTGGGGCAGGTTGTGGGTTATAGCAGCATTAAGTCCGCTGCTCGGAGGAACAATGCGGTGGTCATATTTCTGGACAGCGTTGAAAAGGGGAACGTGGCGGTGGAGAACGGGATTGTGGTGAACGATACGTTCACATCTATTCTGCCTCTCACCACACCGGGGAAAAAAGCGACTTTATCAGATGTTCCTGCGTTCATTAGAGATGAAGTGTTGACACGACAGTTATCTCGACACGGGAAAATAGTCTCCCAAGTAAGGAAAGTCTTCTCAGGCTGGAAGTCTCCTCATTTAAAACATGTGGTGTCACACAGAAGGCAGCTACACATGATCCTGGACAACGGGAGGAGCTGAACTTAACCTTCAAATTGAGAGTGGAGGACTTTGATTATGTTAATTTTGTAACAGCCGACAATATGAGACGTTACAGTTGTGGTAGAGAGGGACATCTCATCAGAACATGTCCAGAGAAAAACTACATCAGGACTGATGTAGCACCTAACAAGGCACCTGCTGGAAGAGGAAACTGGGCAACAGAACCAGACTGAGATGGGGACAGTGAGACAAGACAGTCAGGTGGGTGAGGGGGGACAGGAGCAGACAGGTGAAGTACAGCAAGACAGTCAGGTGGGTGAGGGGGGACAGGAGGAGACAGGTGAAGTACAGCAAGACAGTCAGGTGGGTGAGGAGGGACAGGAGGAGACAGGTGAAGTATAGCAAGACAGGTGGATGAGGGGGAGACAGGTGAAGTACAGCAAGACAGTCAGGTGGGTGAGGGGGGGACAGGAGGAGACAGGTGAAGTACAGCAAGACAGTCAGGTGGGTGAGGGGGGACAGGAGGAGACAGGTGAAGTACAGCAAGACAGTCAGGTGGGTGAGGGGGGGACAGGAGGAGACAGGTGAAGTACAGCAAGACAGTCACGTGGGTGAGGGGGGGACAGGAGGAGACAGGTGAAGTACAGCAAGGCAGTCAGGTGGGTGAGGAGGGACAGGAGGAGACAGGTGAAGTACAGCAAGACAGTCAGGTGGGTGAGGAGGGACAGGAGGAGACAGGTGAAGTACAGCAAGACAGTCAGGTGGGTGAGGGGGGACAGGAGGAGACAGGTGAAGTACAGCAAGACAGTCAGGTGGATGAGGGGGGACAGGAGGAGACAGGTGTAGTACAGCAAGACAGTCAGGTGGGTGAGGAGGGACAGGAGGAGACAGGTGAAGTACAGCAAGACAGTCAGGTGGGTGAGGAGGAACAGGAGGAGACAGGTGAAGTACAGCAAGACAGTCAGGTGGGTGAGGAGGGACAGGAGGAGACAGGTGAAGTACAGCAAGACAGTCAGGTGGGTGAGGGGGGACAGGAGGAGACAGGTGTACAGCAAGACAGGTGGATGAGGAGGGACAGGAGGAGACAGGTGAAGTGCAGCAAGACAGTCAGGTGGGTGAGGGGGGACAGGAGGAGACAGGTGTACAGCAAGACAGGTGGATGAGGGGGGACAGGAGGAGACAGGTGAAGTACAGCAAGACAGTCAGGTGGATGAGGAGGGACAGGAGGAGACAGGTGAAGTACAGCAAGACAGTCAGGTGGGTGAGGGGGGGACAATTGTTTTATTGTCAATGAAACTTTTTTTGATTATTCGGGTGCTCTTCTGTTATGGGTACTTACAAGATCATTAACTAAAAATGACTTATTAGTTAGTGACCTGATGTTTAATAAAGCCATTTTTATTTTCCGAGGTGCATGGCTCTGTGGGGGACTGATAATTGAAGCCTGAACTGGTAATAAATTGTTTAGATCCCTGTATGTTATGGGGAGAGGTGTGGTATTGTATGAGGAAGTCGGGAGTTGCAGAGAAGGATGTAGGAGTGGTGCAGGATATGTATGAGGGGAGTGTGACAGTGGTGAGGTGTGTGGTTGGAGAGACAGATGGGTTCAAGGTGGAGGTGGGATTACATCAAGGATCGGTTCTGAGCCCTTTCTTGTTTGCAGTGGTGATGGACAGGTTGACGGACGAGATCAGGTAGGAGTCTCCGTGGACTACGATGTTTGCGGATGACATTGTGGTCTGTAGCGAGAGTAGGGTGCAGGTTGAGGAGAGCCTGGAGAGGTGGAGGTATGCACTGGAGAGAAGAGGAATGAAAGTCAGTAAGAGCAAGACAGAATACATATATGTGAATGAGAGGGAGGACAGGGGAATGGTGAGGAAGCAAGGAGTGGACATGAGACAAGACACATGACAGTTGACATGAGTAAACTCATGTGTAAGACAACATTTGCATAGCACCGACACTGAGTGCATGTCCAGGCATGCTTGGACTGACCACAACAGCTTGCTTTGTGGGTGATATACCAGCAGACTTAAAATATGACGGGAAATCACAAAAACTGGTTATATCTACAAAACGGTACGTGATAGCAATATTTTAAGGTGGTTTTCGTGATCAGCAGCCCACAATCCATAAAATACACCCAGAAGTGTTCAGGAAGCAAAATCTTTGTGGTCCAGTGTCAGCCATGGATGGAGACATTTTGTGAGAACCAACCTGTTACAGACATGGTGTCTGTCCAATGAGACAAATGAAATTTCTGCTGCAATGCAAAAGTTTCACATGTATTGCAGACACCAGATTTGAAAAGGTTTTCAGATGATATTTTATTCTTTCATTCTTTTCTCTGGTGGCACAATATTTCACTTGAGTCTCCTCTTTCATTCTTTCATTCAGGAAATCCAACACCAACAAAAATGAAATCAGCCACTACAGCAGTGACCAACGGTTCAAAAGGTATCTCATTCTTTCATCCTTTCTTTCTGTCTTCACTCATTTTCCACTCACTACCTATTAGATCAACTCAAACGTTTCAGCAGATGCACTTTAAGATGGGACACACACACACAATATATGAAAACAGGATGAAGAGGCTACAACTTAACCAAGACCTTAAATTCCTTGATCTAAATAAAACATAATCCATTGTAGATCAGTTTAAAATGCATACAAACCTAGGGGCATCCGGGTAGCGTAGTGGTCTATTCCATTGCCTACCAACATGGGGATCGCCGGATCAAATCCCCGTGTTAACTCCAGCCTGGTTGGGCGTCCCTACAGACACGGTTGGTTGTTTCTGCCGGAGGGAAGCTGGATGTGAGTATGTGTCCTGGTCGCTGCACCAGTGCCGCCTCTGGTTGGTCGGGCCACCTGAACGGGGGGGAGGGGGAACTGGGGGGAATAGTGTGATCCTCCCATGCACTACGTCCCCCTGGCGAAACTCCTCACTGTCAGGTGAAAATAAGCGGCTGGTGACTCCACATGTATCGGAGGAGGCATATGGTAGTCTGCAGCCCTCCCTGGATCAGCAGAGGGGGTGGAGCAGCAACCGAGACGGCTTGTAAGAGTGGGGTAATTAGCCAGATACAATTGACAATTGGGGAGAAAAGGGGGAAATGCATACAAACCAATATAAAAATGGTTATGAAAAGACATTTTATTGTCTTCTAAATACTACTATTAAAAAAATCTGAGAAACAGAAACACAATGTGCAGTTGCATTCAGCAACAACTATGTTCACAGTTTTAGCTCTAACAGAGCAGAAGTTTCTGTAGTAATGCACTCTTTTGTGCAAACTCTACTACTACAGCTTGTGTAGTGCAGTCCCGTGATGACTGTATCGTCCAGCAGGGGGCAGTGATGTCCTACAGGTGGGTCAACACCAGTGTCTAGAAAGACGTCATGACCACAGATGTCAGGGTGATGAGACTGTATTCTGTCAGTCCAGTGATGGAGGATTTCTTGGGCATCAGGGTGATGGAGGAGAGTTTGAAGCAGGAGGGGACTTCACACTAGAGTCCTACACGGGTCTGTTTTTTGAGACCCCCCCCCGCCCCCCGCCCCCCAACGTGCAACGCCGTACCCGCCCTGCGACCCGCACATATAAACCATTACTTCCGCATCCCGACCCGAAACATGTAGGCCTAATAATAACCATGTAATCAATTAATCACTAAACCTACATGTATTTAGGATCGGTTTTCAGTGTTTTCCAATAACGTTGACAATTCCTGTATAATTCGGGTGCTTTAATTAAACACACATCACACCTGAGATAAACACTAACATACTATTAGAGGAGAGCTGTTGCGAGATGCGCCATGTCGTGTCGCAGTGCTATGACGCAGGACGCGCTCGTGTGAGCTTGAATATGCGCAGACAGATTTTACTGCTAGTTTAGCGACCCTCTCTTCGTCTCCCCTTCTGGGTGCCTTTAGGTCAGCGTCCCTTGGGAAGTCGTGGTTAATTGTTGTTGCACCGCTGGGAACATTGGCACGGCAGCTTTCAATGTGCTTCTTCAGTGACGGCGTACCAAGTTTGCGGCTATCGTAAACCAACACTTTCCGGCACTTCTTACAAGCAGCGAACCCGTTGGCTTGGTTATTTTCCCCATCTATGAGTGGGCCAAAAGCCCCCCACACACCGCACTTCGCTCTTGGAGAAGAACTGTCGGCAAGCTGATCTTCTCCACTAGCTGCTTTTGCCTTCAGCTCATCAGCCATTTTTATTTCGAGCGTGCCGCAGCAGCTTAAACGCTTCTGGGTTAACGGCCGCCGACACCCGGATATGATTGCTGAGGTGAGAGGTTAAAAAAACCAAAACACATAGTAAATACTATTTTTAAATGTTATTGCCCCACGCCCGTGACCCGCCCGCACGTTCCTTTGTTTTACCCAAACCCGCAAATAAAAAACAAGACAAAATATCACCCGCTAACGACGTTTTTGCGGGTCACCCGACCCAATGCAGGACTCTACTTCACACAGCTCCAGTGATCTGTTGCAGATCAGTGTGAAGATGTGGCCAGCTGGTCAGCACAGGCTTTAAGACAGGAGGGTGATACACGCCATCTGGGCCTGGTGCCTCCCTGATCCTCTGTCTCTGGAAGAGCTGACCCACATCCTCTTCACAGACCGTCAGTACCAGTGGGGAGTCGGGGGGGAGAGGAGGGTTGGTGGCAGGGGGTGCAGTTGGTTGTGTAATGTCTGAGTTGGAGTGTGCGAGGGGTGTGAAAGTGATCAAACCTGCAGTAAAACACGTTCAAGTCGTCAGCTAGTTGAAGGTTCTCTACAGTGTGTGTGTGTGTGGGGGGGGGTACCTGTAGTTTGTGGTGTCCTCCTGCAGGCGTCTCCACACAGACGCAGGATCAAATTTAAATAATTCATCATGATTACTATGATCATCACGATGACCATTAGGCAGTTTTGGTGCCCTACGCATAGCGCGTGATGTGTGTGTACATCACGGTGGCGATGCGTGTGATTCAGTTTGAAATTTAAATGCATATTAAAAAGTTATTTCCTGATTGCAAGCCCCATTTAGAAAAGAGATATTTGCAGTTATCATTTGGAAATGTGTATTTGTTTGGTCATGATTTGGTACCCTGACAGTCAAGTTACAGCGTGAAAGGTACAATTGGCCTTCAGTTCACACGGCGGCTGTCTGCCCCACCTCTGCAGTTGTTTGGGTCAAGTTTTGTGAATGTTGTTTGCTTTATTACTTGCAAATGAGAAAACCAGCCAGTGTCGCATTGCTTTTACTTCCTTTGGAGGCTTTCAGTTGTCACCATTTCTTAACAAATCCCCAAAGTGCAGCTGTGTTTGTCATTCCACCCTCACAAGCCTGATGAAGTGCTGGTTCTTCATGATTGTGTGATGGTCATTCAGGACTGGATGGCAAACCATTTTTACAGCTAAATACTGACAATACAGGAGTCCTTTTTATCACCCCAGACAGTGTGATTCTGAAGGTGAGGCTTGGTTTGCATTCTCTTTCCTCTTCTGTCCGCTCCAAAACCAAGGGAGGTTGAGCGTTACACCACGTAGCCATGGCAACACATGATGCCAGTATGAATTGTACCTTCCAGTTTCATATTCAGTTTGAAGTTTTGGCAATAGCAAACACACAATACAACCAGCGTGTCAGACAAACAGCAGCAGAAAAGACCAGACAATACAGTGCAACGTCATTTTGCTCATGAGTACAAATTCTATTCTGTAGCTCGTTACAAGGATACACAACCAGAATATCTTTACTGGGTTGGTAGTGGATTTTAGCTGCACAGCCCACAAGAAGAAGCTCCAGAAATATTTTACCTGATTTAGTTTTGCAGTCATGTGATGTGTTTTTGCTCTTTTTTCCTCCACAGATTCTTCTGTCCAGACTATCATCTTAGTGACTGTGGGTTTGGCCCTTTTCTTCTTAATTGTAACTGCAGTCATCGTGTACAAGTGGAGAGCTAAAGGTAATGATATTGACAGGTGAACATTTGATAGTCATGAGAAAGACGTAATTTCAGGATCTAAACTCCTCTCACTTGTTTTATTTTTTCCAGGGAATCAAACAGCACGTGATGGAGATAATGTGAGTTTTACAATTACAAATTCAACATAACCAAGGCTGTAAAATGCTGTAGCAAAATGGTGTATTGTGGTTTTTATTTGTTTTGTAACTCGCTGTGTTGAAAGGTTAGCATGATATTTCCTGTTCAGACCAACTGATGTGATAATGTTTGTTCCTATAATACTGCAAGACGCTTCAGAAGAAGTCAGAGAGCATATGCTGTTTTATATCTTTACTATAACTCTGTGTGTGTGTGTCTCACAGAGAGAGTTTGAGTTTTAAAGAACCTTTATTTAACATATGCTCACTATCCCAGTGTCACCAGCAAAATCAATTGGAAAAAAAATGAATGCACAGACAAGTAAATCATAGAAAACGAATAATACTCGAATAAAATGAGCAATAATAAAAGATCATAACTAAACATTACTCTTGAACTAAATAAATAAATAGACAGGTCAAAAATAATCTACTATTACTACTACTTTCCGCCACAGCGGATCATCCGTTTCCATCTCTTCCTGTCCTCTGCATCTTCCTCTGTCACACCAGCCACCTGCATGTCCTCTCTCACCACATCCATAAACCTCCTCTTTGGCCTTCCTCTTCTCCTCTTCCCTGGCAGCTCCATATTCAGCATCCTTCTCCCAATATACCCAGCATCTCTCCTCCACATGTCCAAGCCAGCTCAATCTCGCTTCTATTGTTTTATTTCCAAACCATCCAACCTGAGCTGTCCCTCTAATATACTCGTTCCTAATCCTGTCCTTCATCACTCCAAATGAAAATCTTAGCATCTTCAACTCTGCCACCTCCAGCTCCACCTCCTATCTTTTCATCAGTGCCACTGTCTCCAGACCATATTATATTACATTACATTACAGTCATTTAGCCGACACTTTTATCCAAAGTGACTTACAATAAGTGCATCATTTAACGTAGGAAATCAGGAGAACTACTAGTCATCAGAGGTCATAAGTGCATCTTCTCTCTAAACAAGCATCTAAGAGCAAAACCAGTGCTAAAGTAAAAGCGCAAGAAAGAGATTTTTTTTTTTTAAATGAGTGAATACAATAAGTGCTAAGAGCAAGTAACAGGGTAGTAGTTCTTGAAGAGGTGAGTTTTCAACCTGCGCCGAAAGATGGGCAGCGACTCGGCTGTCCTGACATCAGTGGGGAGTTCATCCCACCACTGTGGGGCTAGGACAGAACAGAGCCGTGACTGGGTCGATCGGCAGCAGGGGCCTCTGAGCGACGGGGCAACCAGGCGTCCCGAGGCAGCAGAGCCAAGTGGTCGGGCGGGGGTGTAGGGCTTGACCATGGCCTGGAGATAGGAAGGAGCTGTTCCTTTCACTGCCCTGTAGGCTAGCACCAGAGTCTTAAACTGGATGCGAGCAGCTACTGGGAGCCGGTGTAGGGACATGAGAAGGGGAGTTGTGTGGGAGAACTTAGGCGGTTGAACACCAGACGAGCTGCAGCTTTCTGAACAAGCTCCAGAGGTCTGATGGCCGACGCCGGGGCGCCAGCAAGGAGGGAGTTGCTGTAGTCCAGCCAGGAGATGACCAGAGCCTGGATGAGCACCTGTGCCGTCTCCTCGGTGAGGAATGGGCGAATCCTCCTGATGTTATAGAGGATAAGTCTGCAGGAGCGAGCAACTGATGCAATGTTTGCAGCAAACGACAGATGGTCGTCCAGAATCACACCCAGATTCCTCGCAGTCCGAGTTGGCGTCACCACGGTGTTGTCGATGATGATGGCCAGGTCTCGGTGCGGGCAACCTTTCCCCGAGAGGAACATCAGCTCTGTCTTGTCCAAATTGAGCCTCAGGTGGTGTGTCGCCATCCACTCTGAGATGCCAATCAAGCACGCAGCAATGCGTGTCTCTACTTGTGTGTCAGAGGGAGGATAGGACAAGATCAGCTGGGTGTCATCGGCATAACAATGGTAAGAGAAGTAGAGGGAGAGCGGGGGTGTCTACGGGTGGAAACCATGTGGGTAGGGGGAGGGGCTGAGGGGGGAGAAGAGAGGGAGAGAGAGTAGGACATGAACTAGTGGTCAGAGAGCAGGAGGGAGGTAACAGAGAGTTTGGAAATAGGACAGTGTCTAGTAAAGATAAGGTCCAGCTGGTTGCCAGCCTTGTGGGTAGGTGGAGAGGGTGAGAGGTGAAGGTCAAAGGAGGAGAGGAAAGAGAGAAGAGGATCTAGCTTGCCAGTGTGGATGTTGAAGTCACCGAGAAGGATAATTGCAGAGTCGTAATCAGGGAAGTCTTGGCTTGAAAAAGTCACGCTTGCCTTTGTTCAATCTAGCCGTCGTTCAGCCTAGACCTGTTTTCCCTCGGCTTGTTTGCCTGACGCTTCCAAGTAGCAGCAGTGATTTAAAGAACACTGATTGCTAATTGTCTGCCAGGAGTGCAGGTCACACCCTGGCCACTTAACACCCAATTGGCCAAAAAGCTAAAATGAAAGTAGGCCTATTGCCCAGAAACTGGTCACTTATGTAAAACTCTATCAAACCTCAGACAAAACTATTAAAGCTGCACACAGCAAGTTACCAAGGAATATATTTATAAGCTAAAAGGATAACTTAAGTTGAAACAGCTAGGCAACAAGAAATATTTAAGGACACACTAGGTGAAAAACAGCTACAGCTAGAATAAGATCCCACTAGTTCCCACTAGGAACCAGCAGCAGATCTATAGAGAAAAGGACTAATTCTCAAGCAGCTGGAATAAGACTAACAGCAACTTCTTAAGCAAGAAAGACCACACAACATAGCTGGTCTCACAACCATCTTGTAAACCTTCCCTTTAACTCTTGCTGGTACCCTTCTGTCGCAAATCACTCCTGACACTCTTCTCCACCCACTCCACCCTGCCTGCACTCTCTTCTTCACCTCTCTTCTGCACTCCCCGTTACTTTGGACTGTTGACCCAAAGTATTTAAACCCATACACCTTCATCACCTCCACTCCTTGCATCCTCACCATTCCACTGTCCTCCCTCTCGTTCACGCATGTGTGTTCCGTCCTGCTCCTACTGACTTTCATTCCTCTTCTCTCCAGTGCATACCTCCACCTCTCCAGGCTCTCCTCAACCTGCACCCTACTCTCGCTACAGATCACAATCACAAAAGGATAGCGACTGTAGCTGCTAGTTTGAAAATGACCGTGGTAGCTCTTGGTAGCTTGCATCAATCCTGGCAAGGTGGGTGATGGTCGACCTTTCTGGATTATTTCTAGTTTTTCCTGAAAAGGCAGTCTGGAGAGTGGAGTCTATCTAGCTTATATTTATAAAGCAAGAGTGTATGTTTGTAGGTTTGCTTAAAACTCCAGAAATACTCATTGTAGAACAAAAAGATGGGTATCTTTAGAATCAGCACTTTCCAAGGGTTGCACAGTTGGAACAATATTTCAAAAACCAAGTAAAAAATGGGATTTATTTGCGAAATTGAGTTTTATTTTGTGGTGATTTGCGGCAGCGGATTTGTGGCGATTAATACAGACATTGGCAAAGAAGCTAGATGAATGGATTGAAAATTATGACATTAGATCATTTTCGTTAATAACATTAGTTTATTCGACATTCGTTTATCACGTGTCATATCATAAATTATCCTATATTTCATCATCGATTCTATCATAAAGATCAGATCCTGTTGGTGGTTTTGGTGAGAACATTTTCCCCGGGCAACGCCGGGTACCTCTGCTAGTTTCTGTTAATTCAGCCACAGGGTCTTCTTCTTCTTCTTCTTACTAACTCCCGCCATTTCGCTGCTCTCTAAATCCTTCGTTGTCGTTCTGTCGTCTCTTCTCCCCCTTGCTCACCCACTCACTACCTCTGCTGGTCGCTTATCAAATTCCCGAATACCCGGAAGACGTCAGGATATTGTCCCGTCCACAACTCAACAAAATATGATTGGCTAAGACAACTGTCAAAATCAAATTCACGCCCACATTGACTTGAATTACACAGGCATTCTGTTACAGCTACCGAAGGTCCTGGCGCACGGGGGAGCCGCTGATTCACCCAGATACCATCGGAAGGAAAATTGTGATTGGTCCATTTCCCGTTCCATCATATTAACCCGCTGTTTGCCAAGACATATTAGTCCAAGTTTATAACGATGATCTAGAAATTATTACTATTATTTCAGTGAATGAAACTAATTAAAAATATTTATTTGGAGTACACACATTTTTTTTCAATATCTTTTTCTTGGGTATTCACTGAATACCTTGAAGGTCCAGAGGGTTCCCCTCTGAACCCCACACACAACCCCCTAAAACCTCCCTATATACACACCAAACCAGTAATCCTACAATACACACTATTTACAATACTTAGAAGGAAAAATAAAGATAGAAATCGCTCACAACCACTCTCACATGTCTGCTCAGCACACTCACTCGCTCTTCCGCTCAGAGAGAGAGAGAGAGAGAGAGAGAGAGAGAGAGAGAGATATTGACTAACTGTATCTGGACAGGGTCTCACCTTGTTCAGTGATGGTAAGCCCAGAGAGAAGCAGCCCGGTCCTGCAGCCAGTTAGGACGACGTTAGGTCATTTACACTTTCTATAGAATAGAATAGAATGTCTAAATGTATGAAATAATGTGAGGTGTGGTTGTGTTTTATTCTGACGCAGGGGAAAATATTATTATTATTATTATTATTATCATTATTATTATTGTTCATTACAAAGCTGTGTGCTGCTGAACAACATTGGGCCGAACATGTGTCCTAACCTGTGCAGGCTGATCCCAGTGATGGTCTCACCTATGCCTCCATCATCCGCTCTGAGGAGAAGAAGCAGAGCAGGGCTGAAGGACAGGTAAGCCGTCTGATATGGATTCTCTATAGAGGAGACACAGGGAAGAGTGCCAGACAGTATTTAGTCCCAGATTAATGGGACACACTATCACCTCCAGACATGATGGCCACAACTTTTATACTATCTGAGCATTTGTTCCTGGTGTTTAGCTGTTCACCGTTGTCAGGTAAAACCCATGAAGGTCATTCATTTGTAAATGATGACAAAGACATTCAACCGAGAGAGACATTTTGTGTTGTGTAGTGTGTGCTTGTGTCATTTCATGGGCTGTTGTGTTTGAGTGATGTGTAATTTGGTGTTGTGTCACCTCGTGTGGTGTGTCGCCACCTGGCGACACATCCTGTCCTACAGGATGTGGGTGGTGGTGATGGTGAAGTGACGTATCACACTGTGAGAACTCCTCCTTCCTCTGCCGCGGTCTCTGCTGAGCCCAGTGTCCTCTACGCCACTGTCAACACACACACACAACATGGAAAAAACTAGATGGTACAGTTCCTGGAGCAAAGTGAGGGCTAGCTGAGGGTTTACAGCGCCCCCTAACAGGCTTTTAATGCAACAGTCTCCTTGGCGAGACCTCTCACCATTGATTCTGATGGCAATGATTAGATAAATAAATACCATGTAACAAACAAATGAATAAAGAAAGAAAAGTGAAATGGCCTACAGGATTTCACAAAGTTGAGTACAGCCGCACATCCCCTAAAGTAACACAATGTGTTTGAACACAGTCTCTGTTAACGTACATAGGACGAACAAGAGTCCAAAGTTTTTGTTATTGGTGGGTTTTCCCCCTTTTTCACCACAATTGTACCTGTCCAGTTACCCCACTCTTCCGAGCCGTCCCGGTTGCTGCACCACCTCCTCTTCTGCTGGTCCGGGGAGGGCTGCAGACTCCACATGTCTCCTCCGACACATGTGGAGTAGCCAGCCGCTTCTTTTCACCTGACAGTGAGGAGTTTCACCAGGGGGACGTAGCGCGTGGGTCCGTGGGAGGATCACGCTATTCCCCCCAGTTCCCCCTCCCCCCGAACAGGCGTCCCGACCGACCAGAGGAGGCGCTAGTGCAACAACCAGCACACATACCCACACCCAGCTTCCCACCTGCTGTCTGTTGGGGGCGCCCGACCAAGCCGGAGGTAACACAGGGAATCGAACCGGCGATCCCGTGTTGGTAGGCAATGGAATAGACTGCTACGCTACCCGGACGCCTCAAGAGTCTAAAGTTTTAATCCGTGTGATGATGACCAGCTATAGTAAAGGCTTTCAGTTAGTCCACTACCAGCCAGCAGTAACAGACCACAGGGCTTACACACCATATAGCAGAAGTAGGACTGATGTAGCAAGAATACACAGCAGTATACCACCATCACATTCCCAGCTGAAGACCTCGGATTACAATTCAGAAGTCGTGTGTGTGTGTGTGTGTGTGTGTATTCGGCGGTGTGTTGTTGTCAAATCTGACCATTTGAGCCACCGTAGTACCCCCCCAGAGCAAATATGGTGTTGAGGCTTTGCTCAAGGGCACTTGTGGGGCAATAATGGTGAACAACACCATTGATCTGATATTACACGCCATGCAGTCATCACATCTCTGATAGCTTCATGCTCCTGACGATGCTTCTGTCCACATTCCCAACTTGTCAGTGGTTGGTCAGCCTCTCCACATCTGGTCTGTGGCCGGTAATCCACATTTGTGACTGGCAAAGATGAAAGAAGCTTAACATGTGTTCCTTTCTTGCTCTACCTGATCAACTGAGAGTTTTGACCAATCAGTCTCATTCATCAGATGTGCTGATTAAATAATCCCTGATTAGTTTTCTACACATTTGTTGTGGTACAACCAATTTTGCATCTCTCCTGGTTTTCTGTGTTTTGTTAATCTACACTGGCTTGTGCATGGTACATTGTTATGAAGACAGCTTGCATTAGTAATGCTTATTCAAAAGCCATAAGCTCTTTGGTAACCTCAGTATGACAGTGTGTAAAAATGTGAAATCCTCCTACCTGATCGCATCAGTGCTCTGCCATTCTTCACACTGTAGGTGTTGTGTAAAAAAAGAGATGTGGTTTGATGTTCTTCTCACAGTGTTCATTTGCATAAGTATATGTGTAAATACTGCTTCACATGCAGCCCAGTTGTGAGACCCCCTCAGTTTTCATGAGGTCATTAAGTTTTACTGTCACATTTATTAAAAACTGACAGTATGACACCAAATTATGACCGTTCACCAACAAAGACTGTTTTCATATGCAATGGAAAACATAGTTAAGTCTATCATTTGTTACTTGCTGCCTTTAGTTTATATCATATGTTCTGTTTTTAGTTTATATCTGATTTTAGTTTATATCATATGTTCTGTTTTTAGTTCATATCTGATTTTAGTTTTATCATATATAATTGTAATCCAATTACACAATCAAACAATTAAAAGCTTAATTTCAAATCGGTTATTTTTGTTTTCACTTTTACCGCTGATTGTTTATGATAGATAAGGGAATAAAATTGACAATTCAACATGTTTGTAGTTTTACATGTTATTTTACGCTATATAATTATTCTTTTAATGAGTGCTTGTAGAATGTATTGTTAAAGAAGTCTTTGGGACAGTGTTTCATTTGTCCACAAGAGGGCAGAGTGACACAAAAAGAGGCACAGCCATAAAAGCAGACCCACCAAATGTAAAACTGTAACGTACATAAAGGAAGCTTATTAGTTTAATTAATGACAATTTTGGGCATCAAACAATCATGTTCAGACATGCTGTTGAGTTAAGAGATGGATGTGTTTCCTGTTTGTAGTTTATGAACAGTCATATTTTATTGTTGTTGGTGTTACATGTGTAATAGTGTTTAGCTTTTTATGATTAAATAAAGTATTGTAGGTTGGCTCTAAGTGTGCGGGTGTGAAAATGTATCTGTTCCTATTAAATCAATGATTTTAATCCTCGTGGACCAACTTTCCCGAGGCTTCACTTGAATTAACCACAAATTCTTCTTGTAATCTATTTAAATTGTGTGAACAAGTTGAGCTTTTGTCAGACTTAAAGTTTTGACGTAACATTGCAAACTGTTACTGCTTCTAATGGTTTTGAATGGAATAGACGTATTGGTGAATTCGGGGGACAACGCAACCACAGGAAGTGCCGGGGCCGGGACGCGAACCCGTATCGCCCGCACCGCAGGAGACATCGCTAACCGCTCGACTAAAGGATCAGATTTGCCAGTCAGCGGCCAGCGTGTCTTCTTATCCATGCACGTTGCAGTACAATAGTACAGGATAGCCAGGTATATAAGTCCAGTACATTACTGAAGTACGTTTCTTTTTCTGAAAGCTTTTACAAATGTTTGACACGTGTTTTTACTGATGCTGATTTTGCTCGTAATTGGTCTTACTCTCGTTTTTGCCTTGTCTGGTTTTATTTTTATTTTTTTATTATCTTTATTTTGTGGAGCAGTTTGTGGCATTGTTTCAGAAAAGTGCTATAAAATAAAATAATTATTATTACAGTAGACTATATATGAAGTATCGGTGGTGATTTTTTGATATAAAGTATAGCATCTAAGTATTTATTAGTGTAATTAGAATGGAGGTGTAAACTACTAATGAGACACGTTAGCCCCCTAGCTCAGTGGTTCTCAACCTTTTTGGGGTCCTGGACCCCCTGCGTATTTTTGATCTACCCTGAGGCCCCCTCCACCGGATCTTGGGGGAGGGGGGTTGCAATTTGGTAGAAACAGTAGAAACTGCATTTTAAATTGCATTATAAAATTTATTCACTCTTTGGGGCAAAAATAAGAGCTTTCAGTTGTAACTTAGATATAGTTAACAAAACAGAATTCTTATGCAGTAACTTTCAGATATATGTAACAAAACAGAATATGTATTCAGTAACTTTCAGATATATGTAACAAAACAGAATATGTATTCAGTAACTTTCAGATATATGTAACAAAACAGAATATGTATTCAGTAACTTTCAGATATATGTAACAAAACAGAATATGTATTCAGTAACTTTCAGATATATGTAACAAAACAGAATATGTATTCGGTAACTTTCAGATATATGTAACAAAACAGAATATGTATTCAGTAACTTTCAGATATATGTAACAAAACAGAATATGTATTCAGTAACTTTCAGATATATGTAACGAAACAGAATATGTATTCAGTAACTTTCAGATATATGTAACGAAACAGAATATGTATTCAGTAACTTTCAGATATATGTAACAACAGAATTTTTATGCAGTAACTTTTAACAATGCAAACGGGAGCGAGATCTCTTATTAAAATACAATAAATGACACTTGTGAAACAGATGTAATTAGAGAAAAAAGTCCTGTCACCCTTTATAGTTTAGGTAGATAAAGGTCTCAGTCACATTTGAGTAAAATAATCCTATTTTTATAAATGTCATAGGATCTTTTTTTTAAAGATATTTCATTTTCACGGACCACTAGGGGTCCGCGGACCCCAGTTTGAGAAACACTGCCCTAGCTAACGGGTCTGACCCTTTAGCCGAACGGTTAGTGACGTCGCCTTGTGGTGCGGTACACCTCGTTCGAATCCCGCACCGGGCAAGAAATAACCGGTCACAGAGTTATTGTTGATTATAATTTATTAGCATATTTATGTACTTTAACTAGAGTGTTTGGTTGATCTTCAAACCAGCTACTACGTATGAAGCTGCCTCTAGGAATATGGAGTGATTGTGTTGTGTTGTGTTGTGTTGTGTTGTGTTGTGTTGTGTACCATTAGATTATCGCCAAAGGTTTTTTTTTAAGTCATTCCGTTAAAATGAGCAACAACTGTGAACAATTCCACCACTACGGAAACATGTAGGGGGGGGGGAATCCCATTTGTTGCAGATTTCACTTGTTGACGCCCTCAGCCACCCGTCCGGCCAATCACAGCCCGGCGTCGTTTCCAAATATGGCATGGAGGCTTGTTAACCCCGCCCCTCTTTGTCGACTCCGCCAATGTCAGCCCGTCTTCCGTCGGCGTCTGCCGTGGGCAGGAGGCGATAGCGAACAACAGAGTGGGACGGTAGTGGGGGTCGTTTCATCCCCGGTGATTGAAAACATGTGACGGATTTTTATTTTTCAAAAAACGGCTTTTGGTGGATAACGAGGCCGCGGACGGAGGAGAATGAGTCGCGGAGGTCGGTTTCGTGGATCGCGGCGGTGTGAGGCAGCAGCCCCCGCAGCGTAGACAGCCCCGGAGAGGGAGAGAGACAGAGGGGGAGAGGGAGAGATAGGGAGACAGAGGGAGAGAGAGAGGGGGGGACAGAGAGAGGGGGGGACAGAGAGAGAGAGAGAGAGAGGGATAGGGAGAGAGAGAGATAGGGAGAGAGAGAGAGAGAGAGGGAGAGAGAGGGATAGGGAGAGAGAGAGAGAGAGAGAGAGGGATAGGGAGAGAGACAGAGAGAGAGGGAGAGAGGGGGGAGAGGGAGAGACAGAGAGAGAGGGAGAGAGAGGGGGGAGAGGGATAGGGAGAGAGAGAGGAGAGGGAGAGAGAGAGAGAGAGAGGGATAGGGAGAGAGAGAGAGGGATAGGGAGAGAGACAGAGAGAGAGGGATAGGGAGAGAGAGAGAGGGATAGGGAGAGAGAGAGGAGAGAGGGAGAGGGAGAGAGACAGAGAGAGAGGGGGATCGTGAAGGTGAAGTTAAAAAGGCTGGAGTCAAAACTGGATTTATCTTCAACTTCCGGTGGACGACCGTGCCGTGTGATGAATGGCACGTCGGACGCGTCGCTGTACGTCTCCCGGCCCGCTGTCCTCGTTGGTCGGATGTCCCCCCTCCGCTCCGTCTCGCAGCCCGGGCTGAGAGACGCGGCACGGTAGGAAGACACAGTTTCCACGCAGTTTGGCTGCGTTGCCACTTTACCCCCCCCCCTCACCCCACGTGCAAGTCTTAAAGCTGGTCGATGCAAAACGTGCGTTGATAACGTTGTTTTAGAATCACTTGTGTGTGTGTGTGTGTGTGTGTGTGTGTGTGTTTTATTGTATTTCTACACACTTTCTACAGCAGCCGGTTTGATGCAGATAAGTACGATATGCCCACAGAGCAGTGTTTCTCAACCCAGTCCTCCAGGACCCCCTATCCTGCAGATTTTCATCGTAACCCTGCATAGGTAGCCCCGCTTGTACTTACTCGACCAATCATCTCGCAGCACTTAATTATGCAAGGTGTGCAACGTCTGGCAAACTTCATCGCTGATTGGTTGAATAACTGCAAACAGGTACCTATGCAGGGTTGCAAAGAAAATATGCAGGGTAGGGGGTCCCTTGAGGACTGGGTTGAGAAACACTGCCACAGATGATACAGACGGGCTATTTTCCACCAGACGGAGACCAGCCAGTACCACAGAGCGCTAAGACTTGCAGATTTTCCTTGCGGACCAGGTGATTTCACTGGTTAACGCACCTTCAACCACACAGTCACCTGGGGAGTGACTGTTGGCAGGGGAAAACCTGCACATTCTTTGCACTCCATCGTGGCACATGGTTTTCTACGTCTGTGTCGTACCAATACATAATAATTAGTACACATGCATCATCATTATATTGATTGTGCCAGGTTGATATGCCATGACTGAGTTGGGCCTCTGAAGTGAAACTTCTCTTTTTCTTCCTTTAGCTCAACATGAACTGACCAACGCTGACCCATAAGCGCACCACCTGCACTCCTCCAACACACACACACACACACACTCCACCTCCTCCTCTCTGGGTCGGTGCTGGACTCGGAACCATGACCGGCCCAAACTCCCCGAGCAGAACCGGCACCTCGCCCGCCAAGCTGAGCCGACACGGACGGTCCAAAAGCAGCAGTTCTCACTGCCTCCTCCGCTGCAGCACCGGGGAGGAATCGTCTGCCTCCCCCCTAAACAACAGCTCCCGCTCCCCGGGGGAGGAGGAGGAAAAGGACGGAGGGGTTCTGTTCTACGTGAACCGCACCGGGTTCCCCATTGAGAGCGTCACCTGGGAGCGGATGTGGACCCACGTGGCCAACGTGCATCCTGAGGGACAGGAGATGGTGGATGAGATCCGAAATGCTGCCTATATCCCCAAAGTAAGTTTGCCAAGGCCGGTGTACTACAGGTGTCACCTGTTAACACTGTGACCTCACCTCATTTAACACCGTTAACCTCTTTGCTTGCTACTGCGCTGTCCTTCTACCTGTACCTGATGTTTTGTGCTCTTATGATGGTGATATGTCCGTTACACTGATATGCATCGATGTTGAACTTGCTCTGTACTTGGATTCTCCTATTCACCACCTCTTTACGATCTACTGTGATACTGTCACGACCACAGCGAACTGACTCGCTAGCCCTTGGCTAACGGGTCGGACCAACATAGACATAGTGGTGGGGGCGACTCGGGTTGGTGTCCCGGCTGCAGCAGTTCCCGGGCTGCCCCCCCCGAATTCGCTACAATGGCTACTATTCAGCAGATATACCACTATATAGTAATCTGATATGATTACTATGTAGCAAATATACTAGTACTACTTCTTATAGTACCACTGTGGTGTGGCTACTATGTAGCAGATATACCACTATATAGTAATCTGATATGATTGCTATGTAGCAAATATACTAATACTACTTCTTATAGTACCACTGTGGTGTAGCTACTATGTAGCAGATATACCACTATATAGTAATCTGATATGATTACTATGTAGCAAATATACTAGTACTACTTCTTATAGTACCACTGTGGTGTGGCTACTATTTAGCAGATATACCACTATATAGTAATCTGATATGATTACTATGTAGCAAATATACTAGTACTACTACTTATAGTACCACTGTGGTGTAGCTACTATTTAGCAGATATACCACTATATAGTAATCTGATATGATTGCTATGTAGCAAATATACTAGTACTACTTCTTATAGTACCACTGTGGTGTAGCTACTATTCAGCAGATATACCACTATATAGTAATCTGATATGATTACTATGTAGCAAATATACTAGTACTACTTCTTATAGTACCACTGTGGTGTGGCTACTATTCAGCGGATATACCACTATATAGTAATCTGATATGATTGCTATGTAGCAAATATACTAGTACTACTTCTTATAGTACCACTGTGGTGTGGCTACTATTTAGCAGATATACCACTATATAGTAATCTGATATGATTACTATGTAGCAAATATACTAGTACTACTTCTTATAGTACCACTGTGGTGTAGCTACTATGTAGCAGATATACCACTATATAGTAATCTGATATGATTGCTATGTAGCAAATATACTAGTACTACTTCTTATAGTACCACTGTGGTGTAGCTACTATTTAGCAGATATACCACTATATAGTAATCTGATATGATTGCTATGTAGCAAATATACTAGTACTACTTCTTATAGTACCACTGTGGTGTGGCTACTATGTAGCAGATATACCACTATATAGTAATGTGATATGATTTCTATGTAGCAAATATACTAGTACTACTTCTTATAGTACCACTGTGGTGTGGCTACTATTTAGCAGATATACCACTATATAGTAATCTGATATGATTGCTATGTAGCAAATATACTAGTACTACTTCTTATAGTACCACTGTGGTGTAGCTACTATGTAGCAGATATACCACTATATAGTAATGTGATATGATTGCTATGTAGCAAATATACTAGTACTACTTCTTATAGTACCACTGTGGTGTGGCTACTATGTAGCAGATATACCACTATATAGTAATGTGATATGATTGCTATGTAGCAAATATACTAGTACTACTTCTTATAGTACCACTGTGGTGTGGCTACTATGTAGCAGATATACCACTATATAGTAATGTGATATGATTACTATGTAGCAAATATACTAGTACTACTTCTTATAGTACCACTGTGGTGTAGCTACTATGTAGCAGATATACCACTATATAGTAATCTGATATGATTACTATGTAGCAAATATGCTAGTACTACTTCTTATAGTACCACTGTGGTGTAGCTACTATTTAGCAGATATACCACTATATAGTAATCTGATATGATTGCTATGTAGCAAATATACTAGTACTACTTCTTATAGTACCACTGTGGTGTAGCTACTATTTAGCAGATATACCACTATATAGTAATCTGATATGATTACTGTGTAGCAAATATACTAGTACTACTTCTTATAGTACCACTGTGGTGTAGCTACTATGTAGCAGATATACCACTATATAGTAATCTGATATGATTGCTATGTAGCAAATATACTAGTACTACTTCTTATAGTACCACTGTGGTGTAGCTACTATGTAGCAGATATACCACTATATAGTAATCTGATATGATTGCTATGTAGCAAATATACTAGTACTACTTCTTATAGTACCACTGTGGTGTAGCTACTATGTAGCAGATATACCACTATATAGTAATCTGATATGATTGCTATGTAGCAAATATACTAGTACTACTACTTATAGTACCACTGTGGTGTAGCTACTATTTAGCAGATATACCACTATATAGTAATCTGATATGATTGCTATGTAGCAAATATACTAGTACTACTTCTTATAGTACCACTGTGGTGTAGCTACTATGTAGCAGATATACCACTATATAGTAATGTGATATGATTACTATGTAGCAAATATACTAGTACTACTTGTTATAGTACCACTGTGGTGTGGCTACTATGTAGCAGATATACCACTATATAGTAATCTGATATGATTGCTATAGTGGTATTTATCTGCTGACTGCCTCGTGAGTTGCTGGGGAGGGAGGTGTCCGCCACATGAGTAAAGGTAAACGTCCAGGGGAGGTGGTTTTAAGTCGAGCGGGAACTCGGTCGGCGTTGAGGACCCCCCTCGCTGTCAGTGGCACCATTTCAAATCACACACACTTCTCCCAGGAGCAACATTTCATAGGACTTGTCTTTTTCATCCATTGTTGTGGGCTTTCTGCAAACAAAGAAACCACAGTTCTTTTGCTTTTCGTGTGCCAAAGAATTTGAGTTTGGCTGTAAGAGAGACGCCGTTCTTTTTTCGTTAAATGTGCTGCTGGAAAAGTTGAATCGCCACACCTGGATCACCGAGCTCGCGTGTGTTCTCGCCGCAAATTCCTCCACCTTTTAAAAATGGGGGGGGGACGACGTGGCTGGGCCGTTAAACGTGGCGAGCGCGTTAACGGTTGTGTTGAAAAACAAGCGACGGGTGTCAGAATCCACAACGTCTCGCTGAACACGTGCGTGAGAATGGCCCTGGGCGGCGCTGCCACAGGAGCGCGATAGCAAACCCCTTAGCGAGGCACCACGACACGCTGACACGCTTGGTCCGAGAACGACGGACCCGCACGTTACGTGCAGAAAAGTACCACCCGCCATCTTGCCGCCAAACGTGGCGAAAGGTAGGAGAACAGAACGAGGAAAAGAGAAAGAACAGAGGAGTGACGGAGAGGCTGCAGTTAGCGCCGCTCCAGCTAGCAAGGGGGAGAGGGAGAGGACAGGGATGTGGACCTCCCGGGGCTGGCAGAGAAACCCCCCCCCCCCGTTTCATCGGCGGAGGAACAGGCCGTTTGGGCACGAGAGTGCCGATACAAGCCGTTAAATCGAGGGGTGAGAAAAGAGAAGGAGGGGGTGAGACAGGACTCTGACTAACTAGGCAGGAGATTGCCGTCGACACTGCTAAGTCTGGGTGGGTTTCCTCCGGGGGGGCTCCGGTTTCCTCCCACAGTCCGAAGACGTGTAGGTCAGATGAACTGTCTCTAGGTGTGTGTGGGGGGGGGGGGAGGGGAGGGGCTGTGACGGCCTGGCTCGTCCTGTCCAGGGTGTCTCCCCACCCGCCGCCCAGTGACTGCTGGGATAGTAGGCTCCAGCATCCCCGCCACCCTGAGAGCAGGCTAGGCGGTTCGGATCATGGATGGGTGGACGTTCTTCATGCACTAAGACTAAAGACCTCGGAGTTCTGCCGGGGACCGGATGGAGGGGATGAGCGGCGCCGAGGTTCTCACCCCAAACGAACAGCCGTTAACCGTTGCTCGGGAGAAAAGAAAAACTGGCTGTAGAAGTTTGTGGAAGAGCCGTCGCTGTTCGTAAAGCGTCTGTGAAGGGGTTGTGTGATGGGCCACTAAGGGGAACCGTCTTGAGTTCAGTCTGCAGAACCCGTTGGAGGTGCCCCGAGTCCTGCTCCTTTGCAGAACGCTTAAGCACCGGGGTTGTTGTGGTCTGACGTGACAGAGGAAGGCATGAGTAAGGACGCTGGCGTTTCCTCCTGCAGGCTGACTAATCATGGTTTTGTGCAGGAATGTAGTGTGTGTGTGTGTGTGTGTGTCTGTGTGTGTGTGTGTGAGAGAGAGTCACTGACTTTTTTTTACCACTGCTAAATAACTCTGCGTTGACACAATACCCCAGCTGCACCATGCACGCACACATGCACCATGCACACTCACAAACACATGCACAAAATGCATTCACTGTTACATGACAAGATGTCTGTACTTTTAAACTGCGCACAAACACACACGCACACGCACACGCACACACACACGGAGCCACACAAATCAATCTGTCAGTCTAAAGGGCGAAGTCACAGAATGCTCTGTAAAATAGCCCTTAATCAGCCATTATCGGCCCATCAGTAGCTGGAACAAGGGCCAACGGGTACTTCATCAGGAAGTGAAGGATGGATCCAGGGTCAGAGGGCCACACCACGGCCCCGTTAGCCCTCAGTTAACAGCCACTCATTCATTTCAGCGGAGCCGCCGGCTGTCGCTCAGCTCACGTCCGCTCAGCCGGTGCCGAGTTTGCGGAGATCTGCTTCGGACTCACTTTGATAGAGTGTCTCACTCTGTGTTCTGACTCGAAGCTTTTGCAGACCAGGGCTCAGACTTGACCTTGTGTGTCGAGATGCCTGTGCTACACACGCAACAAAAAGGTGTGAAGGGCAACTTTTCTAGCACAGTATTAGAAGTCACCGCCACACAGAAGTCCGTTCATCCGTCATCCAAGCCGCTTATCCGAATCCGGGTCGCGGGGGTGCTGGAGCCCGTCCCAGCGGGCGTTGGGCGGCAGGTGGGGAGACACCGTGGACAGGCCGCCAATCAGTCATCTAAATTACCTGAATGATCAGTCAGTCATCTAAAAATAGATTGGACTTCAACAGCTTTACCGACGCTGCTGCGCCATAATGAGAATCCAACAGGCTGGTGGTGGGAATCAAGTTCACACATGCAGGTGTTTCTGAAGTTTAGGGGACCGTGATGAGATGTGATGTGATGTCCATAGAATGGAGTTAACTTGTGTGTTCGGCAGCCCGTTATCTGTAGAAACAGTGTTTTCTATGCTGGGGAAAGTGTTTGTTAGTTAGTTTGACTAAGTAACACTCTCGGTCGGTCTGTCTGTCTGTCTGTCTCTCACTCTCTGTCTGTCTGTCTGTCTGTCTGTCTCTCTCTCACTCTCTGTCTGTCTGTCTGTCTCTCACTCTCTGTCTGTCTGTCTGTCTCTCTCTCTCTCTCTCTCTCTCACTGTCTGTCTGTCTGTCTGTCTCTCTCTCATGTCTGTCTGTCTGTCTGTCTGTCTCTCTCTCATGTCTGTCTGTCTGTCTGTCTCTCACTCTCTGTCTGTCTCTCTCTCTCACTGTCTGTCTGTCTGTCTCTCTCTCATGTCTGTCTGTCTGTCTCTCTCACTCTCGGTCTGTCTGTCTGTCTGTCTCTCTCTCACTCTCATGTCTGTCTGTCTGTCTGTCTCTCACTCTCTGTCTGTCTGTCTCTCACTCTCTGTCTGTCTCTCTCTCACTCTCTGTCTGTCTGTCTCTCACTCTCTGTCTGTCTGTCTCAGTCTCAAGTTTCAGGACATTTCTTTCAGAGGTACTCTCCACTGTTTGGTATGTGAGATTGGGCCGATAGAGAGATAGAGACAGACAGACAGAGAGGGAGGGAGAGAGACAGAGAAGGAGACAGACAGACAGAGAGACAGAGAGGGAGGGAGAGAGACAGAGAAGGAGACAGACAGAGAGAGAGATTAAAATGACTCCTTATCTAACAAGAAACAGACTTAAACAATGACTCGTCTTGTTTCTACAGTATTAACAAAGTCAGGCCTTCACATTTAAAGCGTTTGTTAGTTAGTTTGCTAGTTAGATATCTAGTTAGTTAATTAAAGATCAAGTTTGATCATTCAGCAGTCACTCACCAATGTGACTGTCAGACCTCAGGGGCCTCCTCTCAGTCTGCACTGGAGGAGCCCTGCTCGTCTAACAGCTCCAACATATGGTCAATAGTCATTAGTCAACCAGCCAAACAACACCAGAGCCCTGCACATTAGGACAGCATGCAAACACATGCCTGCACGGGGACACACACACACACACACACACACACACACACACACACACACACAGGCGTATACTCCCCCCACACCGGAGTTTTTGCTTCCACAACCGCCGAAGCTGCGGCAGACAGGTACCGGGGAGCTTCTGGCTCCCCGGTACCTGTCTGCTGCTTCAGGAGACCCCTGGGCCAACCAAGCCCGAAAGGCCTCCTTCTTCAGCCCGATGGCTTCCCTCACCGCCGGTGTCCACCAGCGGATTCTTTTGCCACCTCGACAGGCACCGGTGACCTTACGACCACAGCTCCTACCTGCCGCATCTGCAATAGAGGCTTTGAACATGGCCCACTCAAGCTCCATGTCCCCAGCCTCCCTCGAGATACACGAGAATTTCTTCCAGAGGTGGGAGTTGAAGACCTCACGGACAGGGGCCTCCGCCAGATGTTCCCAGTTCACCCTCACCACACGTTTGGGTTTGCCAGGTCTTCCCCGCCATCTGATCCAACTCGCCACCAGGCGGTGATCAGTTGCCAGCTCTGCTCTTCTCTTCACCCGAGTGTCCAAATCAGACGGCCGCGGATCTGATGATACAACGACAAAGTCTGTCATTGATCTTCGGCCTAAGGTGTTCTGGTACCAAGTACACTTATGAGCTACCTTGTGTTCGAACACGGTGTTCGTTATGGCCAATCCATGACTCGCACAGAAGTCCAATAACAAGGCACCGCTCGGGTTCCGATCAGGGAGGCCGTTCCTCCCAATCACGCCCCTCAAGGTTTCTCCATTGTTGTCCACGTGAGCGTAGAAGTCCCCCTGCAGAACTATAGAGTCCCCAGGCGGAACCCTATCCAGGACACCGTCCAGAGACTCCAAGAAGGCCAGATACTCCAAACTGCTATTCGGTGCATAAGTATACACAACAGTCAGAGCCTTTCCCCCAGCAACTCGTTGTCATATAGAGGTGACCAGAGGGTGCGCTCCAATTATCGGGGCATCACATTGCTCAGCCTCCCTGGGAAAGTCTAATCTAGGGTGCTGGAAAGGGGACTCTGACCGATTGTTGAACCTCAGATCCAGGAGGAACAATGCGGATTCCATCCTGGCCATGGAACAATGGACCAACTCTTTCCCTTGCATAAGTGTTGAGGGAGGCATGGGAGTTTGACCAGCCAGTCTACATGTGTTTTGTGGACTTGGAGAAGGCTTTTGACTGTGTACCCCTGCGCACTCTGTGGGGGGTACTGCAGGAGTACGGAGTACCGGGGCAGTTGCTACAAGCCATCCGGTCCTTGTATAACCAAAGCGAGAGCTGTGTCCACATTCTCGGCACAAAATCAAACACGTTCTCGATGGGTGTCGGACTCTGCCAAGGTTGTCCCTTGTCTCCGGTTCTGTTTGTGATATTCATGGACAGGATCTCAAGGTGCAGCCAAGGTGAGGAGTGTGTCCGTTTTGGGAACCTCAGAATTGCATCTCTGCTCTTCGCAGATGATGTGGTTTTGTTGGCTTCATCAAAATGAGACCTCCAGCGCACTGGGGCGGTTTGCAGCTGAGTGTGAAATGGCCGGGATGAGAGTCAGCACCTCCCAGTCTGAGGCCGTGGTTCTCTACCAGAGAGTGGTGGATTTCTCCCTCCGGGTTGGGGATGAGTTGTTGCCTCAACTGATGGAGTTCAAGTATCTTGGGCTCTTGTTCACGGGTGAGGGTAGGATGGAGCGGGAGATTGACAGGTGGATTTGTGCAGCATCAGCAGTAATGCGGACCGTTGTGGTGAAGAGGGAGCTGATTCCATCCTGGCCATGGAACAATGGACCAACTCTTTCCCTTGCATAAGTGTTGAGGGAGGCATGGGAGTTTGACCAGCCAGTCTACATGTGTTTTGTGGACTTGGAGAAGGCTTTTGACTGTGTACCCCTGCGCACTCTGTGGGGGGTACTGCAGGAGTACGGAGTACCGGGGCAGTTGCTACAAGCCATCCGGTCCTTGTATAACCAAAGCGAGAGCTGTGTCCACATTCTCGGCACAAAATCAAACACGTTCTCGATGGGTGTCGGACTCTGCCAAGGTTGTCCCTTGTCTCCGGTTCTGTTTGTGATATTCATGGACAGGATCTCAAGGTGCAGCCAAGGTGAGGAGTGTGTCCGTTTTGGGAACCTCAGAATTGCATCTCTGCTCTTCGCAGATGATGTGGTTTTGTTGGCTTCATCAAAATGAGACCTCCAGCGCACTGGGGCGGTTTGCAGCTGAGTGTGAAATGGCCGGGATGAGAGTCAGCACCTCCCAGTCTGAGGCCGTGGTTCTCTACCAGAGAGTGGTGGATTTCTCCCTCCGGGTTGGGGATGAGTTGTTGCCTCAACTGATGGAGTTCAAGTATCTTGGGCTCTTGTTCACGGGTGAGGGTAGGATGGAGCGGGAGATTGACAGGTGGATTTGTGCAGCATCAGCAGTAATGTGGACCGTTGTGGTGAAGAGGGAGCTGAGCCTGAAAGCAAAGCTCCCAATTTATCAGTAGTCTTCATTGCAACCCTCACCTATGCTCATGAGCTTTGGGCAGTGACCGAAAGGGTGAGATCGCGGATACAAGCGGCTGAAATGAGTTTCTTCCATAGGGTGTCTAGGCTCAGCCTTAGAGATAGGGTGAGGAGCTCAGACATCCGGAGGGAGCTCGGAGTAGAGCCGCTGCTCCTTCGCATCGAAAGGATCCAGTTGAGGTGGTTCGGGCATCTGATTAGGATGCCTCCTGGTTGCCTACCTTTGGAGGTTTTCTGGGAGACGTCCAACTGGGAGGCGACCCCGGGGTAGACCCAGAACTCGCTGGAGGGACTACTTGTCCAATCTGGCCTGGGAACACCTTGGGATCCCCCAGGAGGAGCTGGAGGGTGTTGCTGGGGAGAGGGACATCTGGAGTGCCCTACTTACCTTGCTGCCACTGCGACCCAACCCCGGAGAAGCAGCTGAAGATGAGATGAGATATATATGCTTGGATGTTGGTAACAGTCCGTGTGGGGAGCGAAAGAGACGAAACGCATTTGCCAAAATATTGTCTCGACCTAAAACAGCTACAAAAAGCATCAGTTTATTTTAGTTTGTGGAGAAATATTTGACCCGTGTCAAGTACTTGTGAAACAATCCGGTCGTAGACATTGTCTCTCAACTCCAACTCCATTCTCGTGTCTCAAGTTGCTCATGTGACTGTAAACAATGACGGGAGCATGGAAGAGGAAATGGAAGCGAGCAGCCAGCAGATACACCGGAAGCCCTGAAATAATACTGGCAGTTGTCCCTAGAGGCCAAGTCAAAACACACACACACACACACACACACACACACACACAGAGTATTGGCCTCTTTTTGGTCTCTGGTAATTATGTCTTTGGTCAGATTTTGAAATCAATCGTTGCAATTTGTGAGGCAGTAGCTCAGGCCAGCGGTTGTTTTGTGATAGTGTGTACTTGAGTTTCACTATATATATATATATATATATATATATATATATATATATATGTGTGTGTGTGTGTGTGTGTGTGTGGCACAGTGGTTAGCGCGGTCGCCTCACAGCAAGAAGGTCCTGGGTTCGAGCCCCGGGGTAGTCCAACCTTAGGGGTCGTCCCGGGTCGTCCTCAGTGTGGAGTTTGCATGTTCTCCTCGTGTCTGTGTGGGTTTCCTCCGGATGCTCCGGTTTCCTCCCACAGTCCAGAGACATGTAGGTCAGGTGACTCACCGTACTAAATTGTTCCTATGTGAATGTGTGTGTGTGTGTGTGTGTGTGTGTGTGGGCCCTGTGATGGCCTGGCGGCCTGTCCAGGGTGTCTCCCCGCCTGCCGCCCAATGGCTGCTGGGGTAGGCGTCGGCATCCCCACGACCCTGAGAGCCGGATCAGTGGTTTGGATAAGGGATGGATGGAGGGGTAGTTGTAGTCTAAAGGACGGAGAGGAAAGTTCTCACCTGGAATTTTGCTATTTCCGGTCCCTGGCCTTTCCGAGAAACAGCCGGGCAGCTGCTGCTGCTGTGGTACCGTTGAGCAAAGCACAAAACATTGAAATTTTTTGTGCTGGCCCACTGGAGACCGTGGTGGTTATGTTGGGCGACCCCCTGTGGCTCCCAGTAAAGCTGTGGTTGTCCCGGGCAGCTCCAAGGTCTGGACGTGTGTAGCTGCGGAAAAGTCCCGCCAGGCTTTGGTGGGAACCCGACCGCGTGTCACCGCAGGTTCTCGGTAGACTGCCGACGAAGACGCAGACAGACCCGGAGGTTGCTCAGTCTGGATTGGATGGATGAAGGTCACGGGAATAATGGTTGACGAGGAGGCTAGCATGTCTGGCCGCCGCGGTTGACGTGTAACCCGCTTCTGTTTTGTACGTGTCGTGGTGTCCGTCTGTGGGTGTTCGCTATGAGTTAGTCAGCAGAGGTTGTCCATCTCTGCACCGTGTGGGGGTTCCGGTTGTTATTGTTCCGGTTGTGTCCGTGTGTACTGGTAACTATGACACTCGTCCACATGCCTCCACATGTGTTTGTTGTATTGATGAGTGCGGGTGGCCCCCCGGGGTACGAACGCCCGACTCACGAACGCCCGTACTTACGGACCGACCTTCGTAAAGCCTGTTATTGTTTTGTTTGTTCTCCCCAGTTCTATCCGGCCAGTTACCCCACTCTCCCGAGCCGTCCCGGCCGCTGCTCCGCCCCCCTCTGCCGATCCGGGGGGAGGGGCTGCAGACTACCACATGTCTCCTCCGGTACATGTGGAGTCGCCAGAGGTGGAAAAACCCGGTCCAGAAAGTAAAAACCCTAACCGTGTCTTTGCTCCATCCAGGTATTAAACCAGCTAATTTGGGAAACTAGTCAGTGCAATCTGATGGTTTACTACATGGGTGGAGTAAAGACACGGTTAGGGTTTTTACTTTCTGGACCGGGTTTTTCCACCTCTGGGAGTCGCCAGCCGCTTCTTTTCACCTGACAGTGAGGAGTTTCACCAGGGGGACGTAGCGCGTGGGAGGATCACGCTACTCCCCCCAGTTCCCCCTCCCCCCCCTGAACAGGCGCCCCGACCAACCAGAAGAGGCGCTAGTGCAGCAACCAGGGTACATACCCGCATCTGGCTTCCCACCCCAGGCACGGCCAATTGTGTCTGTGGGGACACTCGACCAAGCCGGACGTAACACGGGGATTCGAACCGGCGATCCCCGTGTCGGTAGGCAACGGAGCAGGACCGCTACACCACCCGGACGCCCCGGGCCTATTATTTGAAAAACTCGAGTTACACACAATAGTTCGTGCTAACAAACGGACGGACTGCTTTATGTGGCGCTCAAAACGCTACATGTTTATGGGGCGTCCGGGTGGCGTGGCGGTCTGTTCCGTTGCCTACCGACACGGGGATCGCCGGTTCGAATCCCCGTGTTGCCTCCGGCTTGGTCGGGCGTCACTACACACACAATTGGCCGTGTCTGCGGGTGGGAAGCCGGATGTGGGCACGTGTCCTGGTCGCTGCACTAGCGCCTCCTCTGGTCGGTCGGGGAGCCTGTATGGGGGGCAGGGGGGGTTAGCGTGATCCTCCCACGTGCTACGTCCCCCTGGTGAAACTCCTCACTGTCAGGTGAAACGAAGCGGCTGGTGACTCCACATGTATGGGAGGAGGCATGGGGTAGTCTGCAGCCCTCCCCGGATCGGCAGAGGGGGCGGAGCAGCCACCGGGACGGCTCAGAAGAGTGGGGTCATTGGCCGGGTACAGTCGGGGCGAAAAAGGGGGGGGGGGACTGCATTTTAGACGTCGTCACCATTTTGAGTTTTAAGGATTGTGTTGTGACTTAAATTTGCCGTGTGTTTACCCTCGTAATCGTGGCCTCGGAGCGTAAACCTGATGCAAGTGGCGGCGATGCGCCAACGAAAACGACCCCGACTGGAAGGGAAGTGGAAATAGTAAGGCTTACAGAGGGAGGTGAAGTGCTCTTATCATTTTTCCACTTACCCGGGGAGGCGGGGAGGCGAGCCCCGAGCGGGCTCTGGTTTCCGGCGTCAAACAGCCGGCCTCCGCCGGTCACCACCTGCTCTGGGGACAGTGGCAGGTGGGGAGTTTGAAATGTAGGAAATGCTCCTTTAAAGTGTTTCATACCTATGCACACATTCTCTCTCTCACTTATAGATACTGTATTGTAGTTACATTTATTATTACTGTTATTATTATTGTTATTGTAGAGCCGAAGGGACGGAGGAGACCGTAGGTTCACACTTTAGCCAACTTTCTTTAATCCACGGTAAATCAGAGAGACAACCAAACCACAGCTCGACTGAGCGGAGGCCCCAAGAAGAACCAGGAAACTGGCTGGACAACCATAACTTAACCCTGCGTTAACCTGCCAGGGCAGCCCTGACTTAACCCTTAGTTCCTGGGGGGAATTCTATCCCCAATACGTGTCCACCACATTAGCATATTGGTGAAGTTTTAGATAAAATATATACGACATACTAAGACAAACATTTGACTAACTGCCACTAGATGTGACCTGTACGTTACTGTACCGAGTTACATACTGCAATTCGATTTACGAACAGACTCGGAACGGAACTCGTTCGTAATCCGCGGACTTCCTGCGAATACTTTGAGTGTGCCAAAGGGATTTAGATTAGTGTGGGTTTGTGTTATTGTCGATGACCAGTGGCCGTATTGCTAGCCCACTGTGCCCTCATTAACAGCCCCCAGCGGCTGGCACAGCATCCAAATAATCCCCCTAATGCGATCTGGGTAGTGGATAATCTCTGGAAACCAACCGATCTCGCCGAGCACTTTTAATGGGAGAACACCGTAGGCTGAGACCCTGCTGACCAAAGGTCTCCGTCATTACTGTTACTGGATTTCACCCGAGATCTGTTCAAGAACGCCTCGGGGCTTTGAAAAGGTTTTCGAAATTCAAGTCGTAATGTCGAAATGGCAACCATGAGGATTTTTCAACTTACATTGAATTTACTGAAGCTTTGGGTGATTCTGGTAAAGTTGTTGACTTTGAACCGCTCCAAAATCCCAGAGACCCGGGCCGGTTGGGTTGGTACCATTCAGCAATCCCTGAGGATATTTACTGAAATGATATTTCAGGAAAATTGATTTTTTATTTTATTTATTTTTTTGCACATTAAGCCTTTTAGAATGTGAGTTATGTTTTGTATTTAGAAAATCTCACTGTTCTCTATCACACGTCCCGGCGTCACAACAGGGTCTGGTCTTGCAGGGTGAGAGCCGCAGTCACAGAGTTGCATTTCTACATTTTAGGCATTTGGCTACCGCGCTTTGCTGCGGCAACGGCGTGAACTTTAGTTCAGGGATCAGAAGCTTTACGATCGCTGATGAGGCGGAGGGCCACAGCGCCCAGACACGCAACAGAAACACTCCTGCTTTTGTGTTTTGTTTTGTTTGCACTTCGGGCCATGTTGTTACCAGTCCCAAAAGAGTCCGGGCTAATTCATGTCCAGCATTTGAGACATCTCTGTGGTTCTACGTACACACTAACAACGGCTAACGCCGGCCTGGCCTTCCTGCGTGGGACAAGGTCAGGAATTAGTTCTAGGAGTTAAAAATAACAAGAACAAGTCAATCTTCGTTTGCTTTAATTGATGCCATGTTTGAAAGGCTGCCAAAGTGGATTATGTGAGACTGTCAGTTGCTCTGGGGGGTAGAAAAGCAATGCCTTGCTAATGCACTAGCAAGGCATTAGCAAGGCATTGGTAATGAATTAGCAATACATTACCCGAGACAGGATTATTTCGCTGAGGTTTGTGTTCGCACCCTCTCTGTGACCGTGTTGCTCTACAGGAGAGGAGGATGCAGGAGACAGTCAGTAAAGAGGGAGACAGTCAGTAAAGAGGGAGACAGTCAGTAAAGAGGGAGACAGTCAGTAAAGAGGGAGACAGTCAGTAAAGAGGGAGACAGTCAGTAAAGAGGACAGTAAAACCAGTACCGGTCTCTAAGCATAACGCGTTACCCGTGTTGCCTCCGGCTGGGTCGGGCGTCCCTACAGACACAATTGGCCGTGTCTGCAGGTGGGAAGCCGGATGTGGGTATGTGTCCTGGTCGCTGCAGTAGCGCCTCCTCTGGTCAGTCAGGGCGCCTGTTTGGGGGGGGAGGGGGAACTGCGGGGGAATAGCCTGATCTTGCCACGCGCTACGTCCCCCTGGTGAAACTCCTCACTGTCAGGTGAAAAGAAGCGGCTGGTGACTCCACATGTGTCGGAGGAGGCGTGTGGTAGTCGGGTGGAGCAGCGACCGGGACGGCTCGGTAGAGTGGGGTAATTGGCCGGGTACAATTGGGGAGGAAAAAAGCGGGGGGGGGAAATCCAAAAAAAGAAAAAAGAAAACAGTTGAAATGAAGAAAAAGCATGTGTAAAGACACAAATTAGAAGGTATTTAGTCGTTGTCGGGGGAGGAGGCTAGCCGAAGCACGACAGCAGATAGTCTTGTCGTGGCTTCTATACACCGAGAGGTCTCCTTCACAAAAGCACACATGCATAAAACTAGAACCAGGAGCACACCGGTCCTCCTGGTTCTAGAAGATGGATAACCCCCTCAGCGTTCAGTACGAGACTTAACGTAGCCGCCCGCTATCGGTGATCGCGTTCAACTTCAAGTCTGTTCATCACGTACACAACGTCACCTACACAATGTCAAGACAAAGGCAATGAAATGTTTCCCCGATGTGATTTGGGGGTTCAGCCCCCATGAGGCGTCCTCGGTTCGGTTAGCTTCCGGGCCGCCTGAGGGGAGAAGCTCCTCCTGAGCCTCTTGGTGTTGGTCCTCAGGCTGCGATAACGTCTTCCTGACCTCACCACTGAGAACAGGCCGTGGTCCGGCTGACCGGGGTCCCTAACTAGCCCCCCTACCCCGCATTCTGCACCGCCATAGGTAAATGTCCTGCAGGGCAGGAAGGGGGCAGTTAGTGGCACGCTCTTTACGGTCCTGCTCAGCAGTACTGCCAAAGCATGTGGTGATGTCCCCAGCCAGGAGGCCCTCGATGGTGCCCACGTAGAACGTCCTGAGCACCTGTGGGGAGAGCCTGGTCCTGGCCAGGCGGCACAGGAAGTAGAGGCACTGCCGTGCCTTCACCGTCACACTATCTATGTGTCTTGTCCATGAGAGGTCCTCAGTGAGGTGGACACCAAGGCACTTGAAACTCCTCACCCTCTCCGATGGAGCCCCGCTGACGGTGAGGGGGCCGTAGTCCCTCGTCTGCGGCTAGCCAAACGCCACGACCACGACCCTTGTGTTTTTGACCTTCGGGGCGAGGTGGTGGACCTGACACCATGAGGCCGGTTCCCCGCCTCTCCCAGGTATGGGCCTTTCGTTGTTCGAAGGTGGAATTAAGAAGCGTCCCGGTCGTGTTTTGTGCGTCACTTGTATGACCACGAGAAACAGACTGTCACATGGTACGACTTTCACTTACATCATTTGTTCTTCAGTTGTCTCACACACACACACGCACACACACACACACACGCACACACACACACTCCAACTCTCTATCTGTGTTGTGTGTGTGTGAGACAGAGACAGACAAACAGACAGACAGACAGACAGAGAGAGAGAGACAGTAAGTAATGCCCTGGGATGTCCTGCTATTAAGATATCCTTACAGTGAGCAACGTGATCTCTGCTCACTGTAAGGATATCTTCATAGCAGGACATCCCAGGGCATTACTTACTGTCTCCCCCCCCCCCTCTCTCTCTCTCTCTGTCTCTCTCTCTCTCTCTCTCTCTCTCTCTCTCTCTCTCTCTCTCTCTCTCTCTCTCTCTCTCTCTCTCTCTCTGTTTGTCTGTCTGTCTGTCTGTCTGTCTGTCTCCCCCTCTCTCTCTTTCTCTCTCACTCTCTCTGTCTCTCTCTAACTGTCTCTCTCTCTCATGTCTGTCTGTCTGTCTGTCTCTCTCTGTCTGTCTGTCTGTCTGTCTCCCCCCTCTCTCTCTTTCTCTCTCACTCTCTCTGTCTCTCTCTGTCTGTCTCTCTCTCTCATATCTGTCTGTCTGTCTCTCTCTCTCACTGTCTGTCTGTCTGTCTGTCTGTCTGTCTCTCTCTCATGTCTGTCTGTCTGTCTGTCTGTCTGTCTCTCTCTCTCTCTCTCTCTCTCTCTCTCTCTCTCTCTCTCTCTCTCATGTCTGTCTGTCTGTCTCTCACTCTCTGTCTGTCTGTCTCTCTCTCACTCTCTGTCTGTCTGTCTGTCTGTCTGTCTGTCTGTCTGTCTGTCTGTCTGTCTGTCTGTCTGTCTGTCTGTCTCTCTCTCATGTCTGTCTGTCTGTCTCTCTCACTCTCGGTCTGTCTGTCTGTCTGTCTCTCACTCTCTGTCTGTCTGTCTGTCTCTCTCTCACTCTCTGTCTGTCTGTCTGTCTCTCTCACTCTCGGTCTGTCTGTCTGTCTCTCTCTCACTCTTTGTCTGTCTGTCTCTCTCTCTCTCTCATGTCTGTCTGTCTGTCTGTCTGTCTCTCACTCTCTGTCTGTCTCTCACTCTCTGTCTGTCTCTCTCTCTCACTCTCTGTCTGTCTGTCTCTCACTCTCTGTCTGTCTGTCTCAGTCTCAAGTTTCAGGACATTTCTTTCAGAGGTACTCTCCACTGTTTGGTATGTGAGATTGGGCCGATAGAGAGAGAGAGAGATAGAGACAGACAGACAGAGAGACAGAGAGGGAGGGAGAGAGACAGAGAAGGAGACAGACAGAGAGAGAGATTAAAATGACTCCTTATCTAACAAGAAACAGACTTAAACAATGACTCGTCTTGTTTCTACAGTATTAACAAAGTCAGGCCTTCACATTTAAGGAAAAGTTAATCTTCCATTACAAAACCCCCAAATTGATTCAGAGATGGGGGGGGGGGGCACTAACCCTCAGCTGACAGGGCAGATGCTGAATCTTTAACCCCAGCTGAAATCCCTAAAGCCGGGCAACAGATGCCGACCGGTGCCCCGGCCAGCCCCACAGCAGTGACGAGGACAGCTGCCGTCCCGGCCAAAGACACAGAGAGACGCTATATATCAGAGAGACGCTATATATATATATATATATATATATATATATATATATATATATATATATATATATATATATATACATGTGTGTGTGTGTGTGAGTTTGTTCCTGAGAGAAGAGGAAAATTAACAGGATGTTGAATGCCAGAGATCACTTGTCATATTTCCCTGAACCAGCGGAAAACAGCTTTAGAGAGAGAGGGAGAGAGAGACAGAGAGGGAGAGAGAGGGAGAGACTTCCCTCCCTCTCTCTCTCTCCCTGTCTCTGTCCACTTCCTCACCACATGTGAAAAATATAAACATGTTAGAGAAGCACATTTTAAACAATTCGAGCTAATAACAAAAGGTTTTCTTAACCTATCAGATGAAGAAAAACTGCCAGTCCTACCAGGGGAAGACCCAAAGAGCTGTACGTTAGCAGCGGTCTATGTTGCTGCCTGCCATAAAGTGAGGCACAGTGAGTGTAAGTTAGCAGCAGGCTAGGTTGCTGCCTGCCATAAAGTGAGGCACAGTGAGTGTACGTTAGCAGCGGTCTATGTTGCTGCCTGCCATAAAGTGAGGCACAGTGAGTGTAAGTTAGCAGCAGTCTATGTTGCTGCCTGCCATAAAGTGAGGCACAGTGAGTGTACGTTAGCAGCGGTCTATGTTGCTGCCTGCCATAAAGTGAGGCACAGTGAGTGCAAGTTAGCAGCAGTCTATGTTGCTGCCTGCCATAAAGTGAGGCACAGTGAATGCAAGTTAGCAGCAGGCTATGTTGCTGCCTGCCATAAAGTGAGGCACAGTGAGTGTAAGTTAGCAGCAGTCTATGTTGCTGCCTGCCATAATGTGAGGCACAGTGAGTGTAAGTTAGCAGCAGTCTATGTTGCTGCCTGCCATAAAGTGAGGCACAGTGAGTGTAAGTTAGCACCAGTCTATGTTGCTGCCTGCCATAAAGTGAGGCACAGTGAGTGCAAGTTAGCAGCAGGCTATGTTGCTGCCTGCCATAAAGTGAGGCACAGTGAGTGTAAGTTAGCAGCGGTCTATGTTGCTGCCTGCCATAAAGTGAGGCACAGTGAGTGTAAGTTAGCAGCGGTCTATGTTGCTGCCTGCCATAAAGGGAGGCAGAGTGAGTGTAAGTTAGCAGCAGTCTATGTTACCGCCTGCCATAAAGTGAGGCGGGGGGGGGGGGGGGGAGTTAGCAACAGTCTATGTTGCTGCCTGCCATAAAGTGAGGCACAGTGAGTGTAAGTTAGCAGCAGGCTATGTTGCTGCCTGCCATAAAGTGAGTCACAGTGAGTGTAAGTTAGCAGCGGTCTATGTTGCTGCCTGCCATAAAGTGAGGCACAGTGAGTGACAGTCACCTGACACGTTGTTGCTGTTCTACTTGATGCCAGTGTGTTGGTTTTGTTTGGTACTATGTGTCTTTGCTGTGCTGTGTGTCTTTGATGTAGTGTGTTTGTTTTCAGTAATGTTTCCAGTTATTGTTGAGCTTCTGCCATGTTTAACCCCCATGCTTTGGCAGCATGTACAGTGTTAAGCCATGCCAATAAAGAGAGAGAGAGAGGGAGGGAGGGAGGCAGAGAGAGGGAGGCAGAGAGAGAGAGGGAGAGAGACAGAGGGAGAGAGACAGAGGGAGAGAAAGAGCGACAGAGAAGGGAGACAGTGTGTGTGTGTGTGTGTGTGTGTGTGTGTGTGTGTGTGTGTGTGTGTGTGTGTGTGTGTGTGTGTGTGTGTGTGTGTGTGTGTGTGTGTGTGTGTGTGTGTGTGTGTGTCAGCTGTAGCAGCCAGTGTTAACACCATCGCACATATGACGCCACGGTGGGGATTTCTCTACCCAAGAAATTATTTAACAAGCTGAGACCTTACTACTCGCCTGCTTGACTGACTGGTTGTGTTTGTGTGGCTGACTGGTTGTGTGGCTC